>NW_017731685.1:1129783-1141040 GCF_001890085.2 Hipposideros armiger | reverse complement strand
CACACTCACCACTGCCCCATGTCCAGAAAGGGAAAACACTTTCTTTCCTTTCTAACATATTAAATAAATTAAAAGTTTTCTATTGTAGCTTTATACATCCCTCAGTGTCTGATTTAATTTGAGGAAACAGTATTGGGCTTTAAGAGCCTTTCTCTGCATCTTTCTCTGCCCTTACATGTTCTAGCTATTCTTCCTGGGCCAGTGAGATTCTCCAGGGGAAAATGAAATGTCATCTCTCTAAGGACACAGAGTGCAAGACAATGGGGTAAGAGTATGCCATTGAAGACAGCAGGATGAGGGAAGTTGGGGCTCAGCAGGAAACACCCAGCTTTGCATTGCATGCATGCATTTTTAAAGAAAATCATGGAAAAACTAAGTACAATCAGCACAGTCCTCCCCCAAGATTATTTCCTTATTTTTAACTTCATTATTTTAAACTTGAAGACAAATCTATTCCACCATTTCCTTCCCTCCTATGTTCTGTGGAACATTTAATTTGAATATAAGTAATATTGTAAATTAGGGGTGTCTTAAAGTTGTAAATACAAAACAGATTTTGAAGCAGAGAAGTTGCACTTGTGAACAAAATCAAAGGATGGAGTCTCTCTGAGATTCTGTTTAGTAAGACGAAATCCTGTTTTTCAAGGAAGTAGACGACGTAAAAAATGTCCTGAGTTTCCATTTCCTTTCATAGTTGGGGGTATGCTAACTTCAGCTGCCTTGATGGTTATCTCCACACTTTTTATTCCTTCATTCATTTATTTTTAAGCAGTTTTTTGTTTAGCATATTGGATACTTCCATTGAGGTACATATTGCTAGTTTTTAAATTTGTATTTTTCCGATTATGGTGTTTCAGGTGAATTTGCCCGTGGGTGAGAAGAAACTACACAGCATGACTGATTGATCTAGACAAGGAAAGAGTGTCTTGTCAGAAGCCAGGTGGATGCACAGAGCCAAAGCAAATGTGGTCACTCTCAGTGGGGTATCCCATGGCCCTCGGAATCCCCTTGGGGACACACACAGTGGCTTGTACACAAGGCAGAGCCTGGCCAAATCTGGGATACCTGGCCACAGCCCTTTTACTTTCAGGCTTCCCTCCCCATGAAGGAAGAATTTCAACTAACGATCTACTCTTGAGTAGGAAACGTTACAGCCATTCGTGCTCTTCCTTCCTATTGACCCAAACTCACCCTCAGTGAGGTCACATGAACCATGAGCCTGGGCGCACTGGGCACCCAGTGGCCCAGGATGGCATCACTGTTCTCAACTTTCCAAGGCCCCAGAATGCCATGAGTTCTCACTCAGTAGTTAATTCTGGGCACCTTCGTGTGTTATCAGGGAATCAGCAGTGAATACAAAGGACTGGGCCTGTGACTTCACGGAACCAAGTTAAAGAGTCTGGACATGTTAGCACTATTACTGAATTACCTTTCAAAACAGTTATTCCATCTTCGACTCTCAGCTGATTTAGGGAAGGGGCTGTTTTCCCAGCTCCTCACTAGCACTGACCACTATTCTTTTTAAAAATCTTTGCCAGCTGGATAGGTGAAAATGCCTTAATTTTCATTCATTTTTATTCCTAGTAAGTTTGACCATTTGTTTCAGATGATTTTTATTCGTTCGTAGGTCTTCTTTTGAGAATTATCTATGAATACCCCTTGCTGTTTTATTCATAAGAGCTACTTGTATATTAACAACATTGTATTTTTGTTGCAAATGTTCTTCTGGTTTTTAAATTAATCTTTTAATTTTGCTTACCTTTTTTTTGGACCCAAACCCAATTTGTTAATATTTCCCTTAGGGCTTTTGTCTTTGCTCTCATTTTTAAACTTCGTACTAGTAATACCTTGTTTAAGTTATAATATTTATAATGCAAGATTTTCCATGGTATTCTCAATTTTCAGAAATTTCCTGGTAATGGTTTTACATTTATTACTCTAATTGAACTTTAAAATTACAAGGTCATTTCCTTTAAAAGTATTTCTATGTAACTTTTGTTGAAATTGTATTAAATTTATTAATGAACTTAGAGAGAATTAGCATCTTTAACTATTGGGTTTTACCTTCCAAGAATGAAATGTCTATTATATATTTTGTTGTCTTTTATGCTCCTCAGTAAGTTTTTATTTGCTTCATAGATTTTGTCCCCATTTTTAGTTTTATTCCTGAGTAACTTATGTGGGGATTTTTTGTTGTTATTGTTTTGGGATTTCGTTTTTTTCCTAATATGAATAAGATTCTTTTTATTATTATTATTCATTATAGTATTTTTTTAGCTGGGAATGTATAAGACCTTGAGTTGTATGACTTTGTTTCGTAAACTGCCAACTTGATTTTTTTCAAACTATTCTGCTAGGTCCATGATTGATTCTTGGGTATTATAGGTAGAGTTACATCATCTTTAAATTATAAGTTTTCTTCTTCTGACCAATATTTTTGTATTTGGTTTTCTTGTCTTATTTTATTAGCTTGATCTTCCAAAGCAAATATCAAAGAATTTTTGTGATAAAAGGACAAGTCTTGTCTTGTTCATGATTTTCAAGGACCGATGGCTCTCGTGCTGTTTCCCAGAGTACATTTCTCAGCACATACAGGTTACTAATAGATACATAAATAAAAATGCCTTGGTTAAATACATTCGAGAAGTTCCTCTCCAGTGCTTCCAACAGTATAATGTGGATACTTAGCTCAAGAATTGTTTTTCATATCAAGAGTGTTTCTTTCTGACTCTAGTTTTACTGAAAGGTTTTTAAAATCTTAATGAAATATTGACTTTTTTTGTATAATTGATTTAAGCAAACTATGGAAAGACAGGGAAAACTCAGTTAGCTTTTTGAGATACTCCAACTACTTGGACATAATAAAACCATGTTTCCCATAAAAGATTATTTCATTTAGATTTGGTATCAATCCAGATAGACGAGGTAATTGTATTATTTCCTTGTAATTTGTGACAGTTTTTAGAATGTCTTCTTATAGGCTTGCTGATCTTTGCCCCATAGTGGAGTAATCTGTGTGGAAACTATCCCAAGATTTAATGCTTTTCACAAGTTATCCTGGATTAGGCAAGTTACTGAAATCATTCCTCCTGAGAAATGTTGTTTTGAGCAAGAAAAAAAAAAAAGTGGTTTTGTTTTTTGGCTTTTTTTTTTTTTTGGTCTGAAACCCTTTCTTTACTCATCTCAATTTTACTTTGAATGTAAGTGCATATTATATGTGGGCTTCTGTTTCTTTATTTGTAAAATTTTGGGGTGTGGAGGGCAGCTAAATACCCTTTAAGTTTCTTAGGTTTTTCATGTTTGTTTTGTGTTCCGTTCGCTTGTTTTTTATTCTGTGAGCATCTCCTGCAGCAGTTGTTTTATTAAGGGCATGCAAGTGCTGTGGAAAAGTGAAAGAGAAAAAGGTGAAAGGTGGAGAAACGGTTACGTTTTATTTCTCATCTGTTTTGAGATGATTTGATTCATCTCATTTGATTTCATTTTCCTTTTGTGCTAAGGTGGCATCTTGCATATTTTCCCACCTTTCCTTAAACACTCTGTGGATTAGAAACTCAAATGATTCTATGGGTTTAAAAGATTAATTCTCTATGGGAAAAAGTGGAGATTTCCCCTGTTTCTTATCGTCCAGGGAAAATGAATACACCAGGAAATTACCAAAAGTCTGTCATGAAAGTTTCCCTCTTGTAGGCAAATACGTTTTTAAATGTGCGTAAAGCATGGCGCTATGTCCCCACCACACTTGCTGTTAAAATCTAGGGGAGTTTTTTACCATAACCAAAATCTACGATGTAGAAATGGTACTGCATAAAGAAGAGGAGAAAGGCCAGGGTACTGTGTTCCTATTGGGTCCAATCTTGGTCCTCTCTAGTCCAAAGAGGTCCTGTAGAGACCATCTCCCACAGAAGGCCACATGTACCCTCTTCTGTGTCAAACCCATCAGCCATCCACCCATTCAACAACTGGTCATCTAGGGCCTATTTTGTGCCACAGAGATACAAACCAAGCTCTTTCATTTTATCCCAGTGCAAATTAACAGTGAGAAGTACCTTGGAAATAATTATTTGTAAGTATTAAGTTTAAAGAAAGAGATATTCAGCCAATGGTCAGTCCCCTTGGTCTGACTTAAGTGTGTTAAACTTACTATGTGCTGACGGGCAAGTGTGACTTTGGCTTTAATGTAAAAGTAACTTATTCCAAACCCCAGACCACGTCCCAGTAGAACATCTTGTTTATAAATAGACCATCCTTTTGGGGTTAGTGACGCAGAGTGAAAAGGTTGGGGTGCCTCATGTAGACAGGACCTAAAACTATTGAGGGTGTTTTAAAACTGATGTACTGTATGTATTAGTTTATTGTTGCTGCTGTAACAAATTACTGCAATCTTAGTGGCTTAAAACAACACAAATTTATTATCTTACAGTTCTGTAAGATACACATCCAACACACATCTCACTGAGCTAAAATCAAGGTGTTGACATGGCTTCGTTCCTTTCTAGATGCTCTAGAGGAGAATCCATTTCCTTGCCTCTTTCAACTTCTAGGGGCCACTTACCTTCCTTGGCCCATGGCCCCTTCCTCCATGTTCAAAGCCAACAGTGGCACATTGCATCCTTTTCATGTTATTATACCTCACTCACCCTCTCCTTTGCCTCTTCTTTTTTCACTTTTAAGGACTCATGTTATTACTTTGGGCCCATCTGGTAATCCAGGACAATATCCCCATCTCAAGGTCAGTGGATTAGCAACCTCAATTGCATCAGCAGCCTTGTGTAGTAACATTTTGCTTTCTAAGGTAATATATTCATAGGATTCACAGGTTCTAGGGATTATGATGTGGACATGTTTGGGGGCCATTGCTCTATCTACCACAATATAATTTAGCAGTGTCCTCCTCTGTGCACCTAGAGTACTTTGTCATCCCTTTATCATATACTGTCAGTCTGTCTGGGACTCTCAATAGAAATTGATTGAGGTCCTGATGTATGGAGGCTGCCTCATGTCTATATTTCTTTATCCTCCTCTCTTTCCTTTCCCTCTTCTATTGAATTCCCTCCCTCAAATCAATAAGTGTAATAAGCACACCTCCAGGGCTTAGATCTCCGTATAATAAATTTACATAGGCAAGAGATCATTTTACAAGGTATAAGCATGAAACTGGGCTTCTGATGATGCTATTCTGTGATTGAAAAACAAATATGGCTCATGTTACCACTGTCGCATGAAGCACTCAATTTTTTAACATAATTTCGAAAATAAAATTTTGAGCTAGCTCACTGCTGGAGATAGATTACAGATGATGTCTTTGATTTCCTGTATTATTATGCATCTCCCACAGTACCATTTGCCATTGTGATTTCTTTGGTATTTATAGAAGCAAGTCATGTTTATGAAGCATGTCCGGAAGAAGGAAATGATCTATGGAAAATCTCTACATGGGGTATAGAGTCAAGTGATCCCTAGGTTGGAATCAAGGGCTATAAATATACCAGTGACTTTATATGTACCACGGGACTGGTATTTTCCACAGTTTGGATAAACTTGGATGGATCTTTTTAATAGTTCTTTGAAAATGGAACATTAACTATCCACAGAGATTTAATCTTGGGCAAAAAGAAAAAAAAATAGGAATAAGGTCATCACCTCTGATTACAGGATTAGTTTTTTTTCTTTAAAGTAATTGACTATCCCGTGTGTTTTACAGTTTCTGTTGAATTGAGAGTAGTCACTACCACTTGAGGTGGAAATGGCAGAAATGATTAATGTAGAAAGGAGGATTGTGAGGTGAATGGAACTGACATTTATCTACATTATATTTTTCGAAACTAAGGCTGCTAGAGTTGGAAATGGCTCTGATAAAACTGCTCATTAACATGCGAGGCCGTAGAATCCTCACTACTATTTAAGTCCCCAGCCAAGCCTGTGCTGAGGGCAAAAAGCAGAGCTGGAGGTCAAGTTCCGAGTCTCTGGATCCTCAGCCTTTCTCAGCACACTGCCCTCACCTCTGGCACCTTTGACGGCTGCACTGGGATGACCAGACCAAGCCATCTGCCCCAGAGATGCCCTTTGTGTTGATTTCTGCTTGCACATTTCTTATGCACAGATGACTAAAACACTTCCTGTGCAGTTTCCCCTTGAGAACTAGAGTGTCATCTGCTGTGGGACACAGTGGCCCCTATGTTTGTGTGTATGTGTACATATATACACGGAAGCCTGGGAGGATGGGCAGGCTTGTTCGTGCACACACACACTACACCATCTGCATTTTTAAGTAGGAGGATCAGTAGGAGGATCACACAGGTGAGCAGAGTGCACTTCCCTGTTCCCTTCTCCATTTTGTTTTCAAATCACTTCAGTAATTGCATTTTACACTTGGCTGGATGAAACACTGTGAGATAAAAGAACTGTGAAATTTTAAGACATTGTTCTAGACAAACCTAAAGCATATGGCATCCATTGACATGGAAAGCATTATTCAGACCACAAAACAAGCCTTGATGTGGAACATTCACCGATGATAGAAGGATGATTTGTCTTGATGTACGTTAGGAGAGATTTGCACTTAGAGGAAGCTGTGGTTCTTAACCAGGGTTAATGGGGCCCCCCTCGCCTCAGGGAGCATTTGGCAATGTGTGGAGATATTTGTGGTCGTCACATTTGGAGGAAGTGGTGCTACTGGCATCTAGCGGGCAGAGGCCGGGGATGCAGCTGACAGGACAGCCCCCCACCACAGAGAATTATGCATTTCAAAATGTCAGTAGTGCCAAGGTCGAGGAACCCTAGCCTAAGGGAATTTATGATTGATTTTGGAAGGCTTTGTAGTGAGTTGGTTGGTTTATAAACAGCTTGGCATATGGACTAAACATACCTGGTATAGTCTATGGCTTGAGGAAATTTCTGTAGCCCAGCTGGGTAAGGGAATAGGTTTGCCCAACACTTCCAGTACAGCCCCTGTTCAGTCTCCCTCAGACCTCTGTTCTCAGTGACCAGAATTGAACATCAGCTTCCCTCTGCTCTTCACATTTATGGAGTCTGTGGTTGAGGATTTGGACATACTGTTTTTGTTTGGGGATCATGATATAGTTTGGATAGCCAAACACAGAATTAAAGAAGATCCATACTTCACAGAAACAGCCCCAGTCAGGGAACCCTATGGCAGTTGAGGACCCAAGCCTCAGCACGGTCAAGTCTTGGCAAAGAGAGAAGGGTCTGAGGCGGGAGGAAATGGTTAGGAGGTTGCGAGAGCCCTTCTGAATACTGTGTTGTTCTCAGGCACTGAGTATAATAAGAATGATTTGTATTTCCTTGTTCCCTTTTTGAATCTTTGAAAAAAATTTCCATTTTGTTTGGAATTTTCCCATTGGTTAAATTCCAAACAAATTAAATCATGGACTAGAGACACAGGTATTTCCAATCATGCTCATTTTACAGGACTGATGGCAGGTGGTGCCCCACCTTGGGACCGTGCAAGTCCGTAAGTATGAGCAGCTGTGGTGCTTGGTGTCAGGACCACCTGCATTGTTGTCTAGCAGCCCTGGTTGGTGGCAGTTGATCGAAGAGTCTGGGATTGCTTTCACATACTTCAATTCACAGGAAAACACTTCTCCTCCTGGAAAATGCTATTCTTTTAAGCAGCTGGACTGTAGATTTCTCCCAAGTCATATAATATACCAGGTATGTCTGTTTCACAAGCCAAGCTGTTTCTAATCAGCCCTCCATGTAGCCACCTAAAGCCAAGTATCAGATACTAGTGCTGGAAGAAGAGTGAAAGGATTGCACACAGGGACAGGCCATCTCAAACTGGGCCTAGAAGAGCTGAAGCTGGAAGTGTGGGTCAGAAGACAGGTAGAGGTTATCAGAGGTCAAGACAAGGTCAAGAATCAGCCAGGCTTTTTGTACAGCAGACTCCAGGAACATATAATGGATCATAACAGACATTTCTAGGCAGAGAACTGCTTGCGTATGCATATCCTGAACATTAGCTGCTGCAGGGCTGAAAGAAAGAGAACCCCCACATCAGGAGTGATGTATTCATAGCCTCATAGAACCTTAGTGTTGAGATGGTCTCAATCCATCTCATATCATCAACTCAGTCATTTAGCCAATGCCAAGCTGAGCCCTGAGCAAGGCACTGTGGTTAGATGGCAGACAGGGTAGCACAGTTGGAGGGAGAGTGTGGGGTCAGAGATCTGGGCCACAGAAACCTACCCTCCAGTTTCCTCTAACTGTTCCCAGGGAAGGAGGAAGGAAGCACCCCTCTATTGAGCAATGGACTATGCATCAGGCACTTTCGCTTGTGCTGCAGCAGAAGGTCATCCATTAGCTGGGGCCATCAGTGACCCATTTTGGGAAGGGCTACTGAAAACTGGTGTGTTGGGTTCAAGTCAAGAGGTTCTAGGAAACCTGCTGAGAAAAGTCACATCACCTAACAGTCCAAAGAAGTGTCAGAGTCTAGTTGTGAGCTCTGGTGGGAAAAATCCTGAACTAGGAATTTGTCTGTTGGTAGCTCTGACATCAACTTTTATAACCTCAGGCAACATCCAAAGGAAGTTATTATAATAATGCTCTCTCTGAGTTCAAGAGAAAAGCACAAAACAGCAATAAGCGGCACTCCCAGCCTCTGCCTGGTACTTCTGGAAATTGTGCATGGGTGACACAAGGTTACTTCCTCCTGCTTCTCTCATGAGAAAGGACTACCCTGTTCCCCTTTCTCAGTGTCATACTTTAAGAGTTACAATCCAAAGTAGGCAAAATGCAGTTACTTTCTGTTTTGTTTTTTTTAATGGAGGAGCTATCTATAACTTCTAAAAAAGCAGAGAGAAAAATGTTGGAATGAAATATGTTAAGCCTTAGACAATAAGTGAATTCTGGTTGGTGATCACATGTACTGAAAAATAAATGAAATTAGAAAGTAGAAATTTAGATGTGGAAGAGATTTTGGCAATCGTCGAGTCAAATGCCTTCATTTTATAGAGGAGGGAACTGTGACTCACTGATATCACGTAACTTTCTCAGAATCTCTCAGCCCTCTGGTAGCAGAAGGGGCCTGAAACTCAGACTTTTATGCTATTTGATCCCGAATACTTGCAAACTAATATAGGGGGTGGGTATGAAATCAGGACCATCATGGTCTATGAGCGTTTTTTCTTCTTTTTCTATCTTTGGTCAAAAACTGGTTGGTGGCAGAGCTAGGAGCCTCCATTCAAGTGTCTTTTCACTTGCGTCCTGGCCTAGTCACCCATCCTCCACCCCCGCATCCTGCTCTAAGTGGTGGAAGAGGGAGAGAGCCTCGGACAGGAACGTGGAGGCATGGCGCCCTGAAACGCATCTGGGAGGAGCTTCTGCGAGCTCTTCTCTTCCATACCTATTTGGAGCCTGGGTGTCCAACTGGGTTTTGATAGTGCTTCCATTCCAAAGACCAAAGTGCTTTCCTGGTGGGAGGGCTGAGCTAGCCTGTAGGACAAAAACAAAACAAAACAAACAAAAAACCCGCAGTCATTTGAAAGGCCGTGAGGGAGCCATCCAGAAGGCAAGGGAGAAAATGCCATTAGACATGGGGCGAGGGAGCAGCAGGCAGATGGGAAAGTCCTGAGCACCTCAGATGGCAGGGCTTTTTAATCAAATGTACAGGGGTCTCAGGTAGAGGATGCTAGAAACTGCATTCCATGGTTGTAAGAGACAAAGCATGCAAGGAGACAGTCATGTCGAGTGCAACGTAACCCTAGATCTTGAAACATAAAGGTTACGTGAGCAAAGAATGTTCAATCCAAACTTAAAAGTAGGCACAATATTTAAAATTATTCCCCAGCTTTGATACTTTATCCTGATTACAGGGATTCTTGATAAATAAATTGACTGATATATCAATCTGTACATTTTTAGGAAAAGTTCCATTTGATAGTCTTTTGTGAAAAATGACTAGGATTTATCTTCCAAATATGCAACCTTTCTGAACATCAGTTTCTTCATCTGTAAGAGAGAGGGAATGAGGTTATGGTAAGAAATCAATAATGCAAATAATTTGAAAAGACACATAATAAGCACTTAAAACAATTACAGCAGAATTTAAGGTAATATTATATGAGGTCGGACAATTAAGTTCACGAACTTGTTGCAGCAATGTTGCTAACCATTTTTTATATAAGAGGGATTATTCATTATGGATTTCTACCAGTTGGACAAACAGTTAACCAAGTTTACTGTTTGCAAGTGCTGAAAAGGCTGCATGAAAAAGTTAGACGACCTGAACTTTACACCAACAATTCATGGCTCTTGCATCATGACAATGCACCAGCTCACATGGCACTACCTGTGAGGGAGTTTTTAGCCAGTAAAAAAATAAGCGTATTGGAACACGCTCCCTACTCATCTGATGTGACCCCCAGTGACTTCTTTCCTTAACTGAAGATAAAGGAAACCTTGAAAGGAAGACATTTTCATGATATTCAGGACATCAAGTGTAAACGAGAGCAGCTCTGATTGCATTCCAGAAAAAGAGTTCCAAAATTGCTTTGAAGGGTGAACTAGGCACTGGCACCTATACATAGCTTCCCAAGGAGAGTGCTTCGAAGGTGACCATAGTGATATTCAGCAATGAGGTACGTAGCACTTTTTCTAGGATGAGTTCATGAACTTAATTGTCAGACCTCATATAAATGGGTAAGTTCATAAATGTATCTCACAAGAGAAATTATTATATTACAGCCTTTAAATGCTTAAAACCAATCTTTTGTATTCAGGAAACACCTAAATTTTACATTTTAAATCCCCTTCCAAAAAATACTGGCATTGACATTTCAGATCTTTTTGTTTAAAACGCTCTTGGCACTGTTTTTCTGTGACTTTCCAGGAATATGGCCAGAACTATCAGGCAGGTAGAAATAATACTGTTAACAATTATTATTACAATCAGGCAGGTAGAAATAATACTGTTAACAATTATTATTACAATCACTTAGAGTAATTGTGAAAAGAGGGGTAGCTTCACTTCCCATTCTTTCAGAAAAGACAGCTTGATCATAGGAACTTAAAGAGAAGCCAGTCATCCTTTTAATCCCTTATCATCTGCCATCATTTCTTAGTCCTTACATCTGCTGGTTCTCTTCTATAAGGATGTTTAGGGCGTGCGTATAGAAAAGTGATTGAAGATCGGAAAACAGCACATCACTAACAAAGGATGCTTTTCATTGTCAAGCTATAAAAGTCACTGTATTTTTAGTTTATAAAATTAGTTTTGTTTTATGCATGATTCTATCTCATT
>NW_017731685.1:1115119-1127764 GCF_001890085.2 Hipposideros armiger | reverse complement strand
CACAGTGCCAAAAAATGTATACACATTTTAAGAAAGGAAAAAACTGTATTAAAATTATGCTGATGGAAACCACTTGGAGTACCTCTTTTAATTGCAAAAGTCAAAAGTGACTTGAATTCATCTTTTGTTATTGATATATATTGAGTATTACAATTTTAATACAGTTTTTTTCCTTTTTGAAAATGTATATACATTTTTTTGGCACCCTCTGTATATTTAACTATACTTGACATTGAATAAGCTTCTTTGTCTTTGTGAATCAGTTTCATTTTAGGTGTATCAGGAGTAATAGTGTACCTTCCTTGTATGGTTGTTGTGAAGATAAATGCATAAAGGAAAAAGCCCCTCTAAAGCACTTAGTGCAATGCCTGCATCACAATAAGTACTCAGAAAACACCAGCTAGCTAGTAGAATGGCGACATGGTCTCAGTGTTTAACATTCATTTCCCCCAAAAGGAATGAATCAGAGGTAATCGCAAGAAAGATACTACCATAATGTGAAAAAATTCTGGGTAAAGATAACTCGATTGCTTCTCACTACAGAGAAGCCAATCCTAAAGGTCCTTTGCAACCCTACAGTGCAGGACTGTAAAGGGACAGATAGACAAGCACTTGTACAATTTCTCTGCATGTCTCCCTGCCTAAGTACATTTCTCAACCTCCTACCGCACCAGGTATGCGTTTTTCCCAAGATTCCCCTGTCCCAATGAGCCAGTTACAGAGTACATGTCTTATTTGTTATTGAAAAAAAATTAATTATAAATATGGGTGTAAAGTCTTCTAACATACTATTTCAACTTTTAAAAACTACCTAGAGACGTGCAAGCTTTTATTACAGTAAGAAGGAGTAAAGAAGAACTCTGTTTACTTCCTCTACAGAGTCATCAGGGGCCCAGGTTTCTATCTTGTTTTTCTTTGTCCACAATATACTGCTTCCAAACATGATCAAGAATGGCTGCTTCATCTCAGTCCTCACATCTGCAGGAGACACTCCCCTTCCTGTTAAGGGTGTGACCTGGGAGTTGGACGAATCATTTCCTATCACATGTCAGTGGTTAGAAATTAACCACATGACTATACCTAGGTGCAAGAGAACTATGCAAAATACCTAATTAAAATTTCTATTACTGTATAACAAAGTTTCTCAACATTGGCAGTATTGGCATTTGGGGTTGGATTATTATTCTTTGTTGTGGAGGGTGCATTGTGGGATATTTTACAGCATCTTGGCCTCTATCCAATAGATGTCAGCAGTACTTCCCAGTTGTAACAACCAAAATTGTCTTCAGATGCTGCCAGATGTCCCTTGGGGGACAAAATCAACCCTCATTGAGAAAAACTGCTAAATAAGAAGGGCAAATAGACACTGGGGACAACTAACAACATCTGCCGTAAACATTATGTTATTCCTTCAAAACAATGCTTAGCGCTGATATACTATTTTACTTTGAAAATTGACATCTCCCTAGCCAAGACATACAATACTCTAAGACTATGATGAAATTTGGTTTTCGTTGATTGTAGAAGGAAGAAAAACCAATCCTTATTTTTATCTATTGAATCTACATTGGTATCCAATAAATACTATTTTTATTTGAATATACAAACATGAAACTTTTTCCCTAGTGTGTAGGAATAGTATTATACTGTGCCACATTTATGATGAATGTGTTGATCTACACTGTAATATTTCTAAAAGGCTGATATAGCAGCATTCATAATGCTGTTCTATCCTAAATCAAAAATGTCATCGGCAGTTGATGGCATATCTCTTCTAAGGGCAATTAAGTATGCATAATTTACTACTGAATACTTGAGAGTACAGTATTTTCTGTTAATGACAACTTTTTGCTTATTATGCTTTTTCATTCCAATGAGAGTATGCATTTCACTGCCAATCATATAAATAGGTGGAGATCATTTAAAAGAAACCATGAAACACCTTTTCTTTTTTCTGCCTTTTCTGTCACAGAGAATCAAATCTTCCTTCAAACAAGTGGATACACTGGGATCTTGTTCAAGGTCTGCTACATAATAAGGAAAATTAAATATAAAGCGAATCTGTCTTGTGCTTCTTCCAAGGTTGTTTAGTGCCTAGTGGGTCAGAATGTTCCTGTTGCAAGGCAATTTCACCACATAGGTGGCCTGTGCAGCCACAGGAGGGGACATCATTATAATGGTACTACATTATTCTTATTTTTAAAAATGTAAATGGCTGCAGAAATTGTGTCATAAAAGTAGTTGCCAGCCACGAAAGTAGCAGAATACTCCAAAAGTCAGTTATGAAACCACCCATACTGTGAAAAGGGCATAATCATGTCTAGCTGCTGTGTGAACAGTGACTATGGAGAGACTAATGGTAGAACTGGACCTCGAAGAGTAGGTAGGAAACCAAAGGAGAATGGGAAAGGATGACAATTGAAGGCATAGAGATCAAAGTATGCAGAGACCAGGAAGCACAAGGCAAGTTAAGCGAGATAGTTTGGCTGAAGTTGTGAATTTGTGTAGAGGCAGTAGGATCTGTGGTGTGGCTAAGACAACAAACTATCCACCAGAATTTGTGGTCCTTCTTCTATAGCAAAACTGGAGCTGGAAAACAGCTGCAAAGCCAGCCCTCCTTGTACCTTGGTGAGGCCATGTGACTCTTCCTTGGTAATGGACTATGAGTGGGTCTTTCTCTAGAGCAGCAGTTCTCAACCTTCCTAACACCGCAACCCCTTAATACAGTTCCTCATGTTGTGGTGACCCCCAACCATAAAATTATTTTCATTGCTACTCTATAACTGTAATTTTGCTACTGTTATGAATCGTAATGTAAATATCTTTTTGTTTTCCGATGGTCTTAGGCGACCCCTGTGAAAGGGTTGTTAGACCCCCAAAGGGGTCACGACCCACAGGTTGAGAACCGCTGCTCTAGAGGGTCTGGACAGTAAATGGATGGCACACTCAAACTGGGTAATTTGAAGAGAGTTTAAGAAAGGCACTGTTTGCAAAGATGTGGGAGGACTATAAGGAAACTACAAGTGATAGTGCAGTATCTTGAGATCAAAACATGCCTTGTTACCTCCCTTAGGCCTGAGAGGTAAGAGAATGGTATAGTTTCTAGAAGCCAAAATAGGAGTTATCTGGAGCGGCTTACAAGAAAGGATCTGTAACATTCAGGACACACCAGACTGAGTCAAACCCACAGGAAGGGAAGGAAAGGAGTAAACACCCTAATGTCACGCAAATCTCTGTGGAGGTGTCCCATTGGCCAATCCCAGCTGGAAGCCAGAGGGCCAGGAAGCCCTCTAATGCGACTGCACAGGGAGTGTCCCAGAACACAGAGTAGCATGGAGAAGGGTTGAGGAGCAGACATGAGGTCTGTATCCTGCACTGTGACTTCAGCAACCATAATAAGAAGTGGGAAGTGGGTGTTCCTTCACCATTCCTGCGTCTCCTATCAGCCGGCTGCATTTGGAGGACTTTGAGATCCTAGGGGATGTCAGAGCCACAGAGTGCTATATATGACCCAAAAGAGGAAAGCACACCAATCAGGGACACCCACAGTGGGCTATTCCTGATCAAGAAATAAACTTGTGTTGAATTAAAACACCACATTTCGGGGGGCAGGGGTTTACAGAAGTTAGCATCTATGGATTTATTTATTATTGCAGTTAGCCTAAGCAGGAATTGGATTTATTATTGCAGTTAGCCTAAGCAGGAATTGGATTGTAGAAAATCTTGAAGGCCAAGCAAGGAATTTAGATATATTTCTACAGAGAGTTTAAAAACAGTGATACTTTTTATGCTGGGAGGTGGTATTAAAACAACAACATCAACAACAAAAAAGTCTGAGAACAATGATCCTGGCAGTCATGTGGCAAGCGGAATGGAACACAGTGAGTAACCAGTTAATGCAGCTGACCAAAACTCCGTGTTATCAGCAGGACCTGTGAATCAGTCTAGGACACTACAATCTGAAAAGAGTGGATGCATTTTCATCACATGCCATGGTCAGATGCCATCACATTCTGTGGTCAGGATGAACTTGGGAAAAGAGTTGGTCTAAGTCCAATTTAGTAATCACCCCAGGCCTATGAAAGAGCTTGGCTGGCCCACTGTGAGATGTGGACACTGGAAAAGGAATTTTGGAGAGAGTTGCTGATATGTCATGAGTAACTCCCACAAGACAGAGTCTTAGGACAGGGTCTGCCCATTATGTCAAGCCTAGGGAAGCGGGCTTCAGTGAGACCACCAGAGTGTGATATGTGTTCCTTGGAGCCTGTGGGATACAGTAGACTATAGTATTTTCTGGGAAATTGGAAGAACAAGAGAATTGTTGGCCACCTGCTGTGATGGTGGCTAAACTAAGAAGGGGCTCCCAGGGCATGTGGTGGTGGGATACTGCTTGTCAAGCCCCAGAGTTTCAAGATAAATGATATGTGACCAGTCCACATATCAGTTGAGGGTACTGAGATGGAGATTAAACTATGTGGTCATTTCTGAGCCTGTCCAAGTGAGGACCTGGAAGAACACCATGGAACTACCAGCCAGTAGGGAATTACTCCCCTAGAGGGAAGAACACAACTGTGTTTTGGAGGGGATAACTGCAGATCCTATGAAAGCACCCCACAAGAGAATGAGATGTGAAAAGAAGTCCCCCCAAGCCTTCCCACTGCTGGTGGCCAACTTGTGCCAGGCCAGCTGGAGGGAGGGGGATGGATACTGAAAATATATTTAAAGTTTTTGCTATTAAGTGGACTAGACATGCCAAATCCCCAATTGAGACCATTTTTAATGATCTGCAAGTAGAAATGAGCAGACCTTTTATTCTGGGACTCACCAGAAGGGTCCTAGACCTGCCCTAAGTTTCATCCTAGGGCAGGGAATGATCTCAGCCCAGAATAAATTTAGTGGGAAACAAAAATAAAGTTGATCATGATTGCACTTCATAAGACTATAACAGTTACATAGGTTCCTAGCATGGAGGCCTTGACCTAAAAGAAAATGAGGTAAAAAGATGAGTATATCCCAAACATGCCTTTGTCATCCCTCAAAATGTATTTATAAACATAATAGCAACAGCTTCATTGGAGGACATTTCCTTTCCTATGTGTAACACAAAATTTAGAAACCCTGAGAAGTACAAGGCTTGAAAGTAAAAGTCACCCAATATCCCACCATCCAGAGATAATCATATAGTTTAATATGCAGAGGGTGCCAAAAAAATGTTTACACATTTTAAGAAAGTAAAAAAACTGTATCAAAATTATAATAATATATTTACCAATAATAAAAGATGAATACAAGTCATGTGTATATACATGTTTTTGGCACCCTGGTATTTCCTTCCTATTTTGTTTTCCTTTGTAGATGTGTATAAACACATTTGTGAGTTTTTCTCTTTTACATTTTATTATATGTAATTTATATCCTGCTTTTTTAAACTTATATATTTTAAGTTATAGAAAAATTTTAAAGTATGGTTTAAATGAAGCCATAATTTGACTGCAGTCTATCAAATAATTTTGTCAAATGTTCTCGATCTAGACTTGGACTTGTATATGAATCAGTGATATGAATGAGAAAAGAATAGAGAATTTAACGCATAGTTTTAGATATTCCGTCAAGCTGTAAATAAAAATTCATATTGTCAAATGAAAGAACCACTTGTTGAGACTGTTGTCACTCCTTTCTTCAAATCCCCTTTTCTTGGTTTTTTTGAAGCCATGTTCTCCAGATTTTCTTCCCACTCCTGCAGTCACTACTAAATCTCCTCCAAAGTTCCTCCTTCCTCTGTCTAATCCCTAAATGTTGACCATGCTCAAGGACCTTCTAAAATGTTCCCCTCTCCTCTTAGGTTACTCATCCAGCCCTTTGGTTTCCATGCCATTTATATGCTGAAAACACTTAAATTCAAATATTCTATTTGAATAGCTCTATTCTAAGTTCCAGACTTGTATCTTGATATCTCCACTTGGATGTCTCATTGGCATCTCAAATGGAACTCTTAATTTTCACCCCCCCAAATGTGTTCCTCTTTCAGTCTCCCCAGCTCAGTAAAGCAACCTCAGTCCTCTCAACTGGTCAATGAAAATACCAGGAGGCATTTTAGTATTTTTCTCTCCCTCCTTTCTAGCTCATATCAAGTCCTTTTTATCTCCTCCCAAACTATAGCTCAAATTCAACTCTTCTGTCAGTCTTCCTGTTCATCACCCTACTCTAAGCCATGCACATCTCAATATGAACCACTGCACCTGCCTCCTCATCGCTTTCCCTCATATAGTCCCTCCAATCTGTTCTGCATACAGCAGCCAGAGTGATCCTTTTCAAATTAGAATGCTGCTCCCTTACTGAAACACATCAAACCCTGAGCGTGGTCCATAAAGCCCAGACTAGATCCATCCTATCTTTCCAGCCTCCAATTCTGATGCTCTCCCTGTTTCCGCCATAATTTACCCACAATGGTTAGCTTTCAGGTGCCTGAACTGCTGCTTCCTTATGCCTCAAAATAGATTCCCCTAACCTCCTAATGTGACCCTTGATTCCTTGAGGGCAAGGACTCTGGCAAGGTAACTTCTGTCTCTCCAACTTGTGGAAGAGAATCCGGCATGTGGTAAGCACACAGCCAGTCTTTGTTGATATGACCAACTGGCCCATATTCACTTTTCAAGTCTTCGCCTGCATATCATTCCTCAGGTAGACCTCTCCTATCTCCACCCTTTGACTTCAGTCGCATCACCCTGTTGTTTATATCACTGACAACAATTATCATTATGTTTGTGTGTCTTTGTTTAATCTCTCTTTCCCTCACTAGACTAAAACTCCCATGAGAGCAAGAGCCGTGTCCTTTTGTTATTGTTGTTGTTCATGCTTTTCCCAACACCCAGCACAATGCCTGGCTCCCAGAAAATGCTCAGACCTTTGTTAAATGAGTGAACAGCATCTTACTGAGTGGAGTTCTGAGGGGAGCTCTTCTCTATGCCTGGTGCAACACTGGAAAAGATGCTAGAGTCAGTCTTGAAACAGAGGAGTATGGAGCAAAGATAATGAAGCCCCACCACATCCTAATCCCCAGAACCTGTGAATATGTTACCTTGCAAGGTCAAAGGGAATTTGCAGGTGTGATTAATTAAGGCTCTTGAGATGGAGTGATTAGCCTAGGTTATCCAGGTGAGCCTAATGTAATCGCAAGGGTCTGTATAAGAGGGAGGAGGCAGGAGGGTCAGAGTCAAAGAAGGTGTGTTAACAAAAGCGGAGATGCGAGAGACAGAGACTGAGACAGATTTGAAGATGGCGCTGGCTTTGAAGGTGGAGGGAAGGGCCACAAGTCAATGAATGTGGGCAGCCCCTGGAAGCTTGAAAAGGCGAGGAAATGGATTTTCCCCTGGAGCCTCCAAAAGAGCACAGCCCGGCCAACACCTTCATTGTAGGACTTCTGACCTCCCAAACTGTGAGATAATAAGTTTCTGTTGTTTGAAGACACTAAGTTTGTGGTAGTTTGTTACAGCAGAGATAGAAAACTAATACAAGAAGGGATTGGAGAAATGGTTTGAGGAACCTGTAGACAAGAGGTGGTCCCTTTTAGGAGGCATCAGGCTTGCCTACCCGCAAACGGTGCCAGTTTCATGCAGCCTCTCCCTCTTTCTTTTTCCTTAATGCCGACCTGGAAAAATAAGTCTATGCCTTCTTTCGTGAGTATAAGTTCAGAGACAGGAGGGAGAACATGGAGCTGGACTTGAGCGATGGGAACGAGGGAGGGGTAGAGGTCTTCCTGGCCGGACAAGGATCGCCACCGCTTGATTATAACAGGTGTTACTGAACCTTTTTTTTCCCCCTATGGTCTAGTCTAAAGTACCTTGTCAATGAACATCTCTAATTTAGAATTAGACTCTAGATCTTTGGTTTGGGGAAAATGGACCTTCTGAGAAAAAGAGGAAGCACTGGACCCCTTCCTTGGGAAAAATACATACAAACAGAAAATTTCATATGCAGTTGTTAGGGGCTCATGGACTGTAAAGTCAGCTTGTTCAAAGGATAGAGTGTGTGTGTTTGGGAAACTTCTTTATGATGGGATGCAGGAGTCAGTGCGAGGTCAGGAGGGTGTAATTATAAGATGGGATTCTCTGTGAAGCTAAGGAGCTTGGTCTTAATCCTGCAGTGTGGGTACCAGGGACTGTTAGAGGGTTTTGAGCAAGTTAGTGACACCATTATATCTTTACTTTTGAAAAAAATCACTCTGGCAACATATATTGGCTATAATCCCATAATTAGTTCATCAGAACACCTTAGGGAGAAAAATGCTGTTCACATGACATATCTCAATACTTCCTTTTAAAGCCAGATGGCATATTAAATGATCTCATTTCATAGACAATGTGTGCTGTAGAAAGCAGTTTTCTATAACCAGTGTAAGATCATGAAAATCTTAGTGTTGTCAGGATCGTTGCTGCTTTCCTAATAGTGGATTTACATAGACGTTTAGCCTTATTGTTGCTATCGTTATTGTCTCATTGTTCAAGTCCTTCTTGGCTTCAGTCAGATTCATCTCCAGCAGAGAAAATTCAGGCAACGAAAGCCGTGTGCAGTGATAGAGCGCCGAACTGGGGGCCTTCCAGACCAGAATCTCATTCCTGGCTCAGACACACACTAGCCAAGGGATTTAGATCAAGTTAATCTCCCAGAGCCACCCTACCTACGTAACAATTGTGATGACCAAATGCAATCATTAAAAGACAGTGCACTGACAAACAGAACATATTATACAAATGCAAGCTGACATTCATTTCCCCCTTGGCATCACCATCATCCTTAAACAAGTTTGGGTTAGTAGAGAGGAGCTACGGAAGTAAATGTTTGTGGTTTGCTTTTGTGATATTCTATGGTTCTCTCTCCAAGTATCAACTGCTTTAGAGGTTTTTCTAGTATTCAGGCAGCACGTTGCCCCCACTTAGCCCTTGAAAAATCCTGAACTAAAAGTCGATTGTGCTTTTCTGTGTTCTGAAATCTAGAGCTATATATTTTAAAGGAGTCAAAGGTCGCCTTTGGAGTTAGATGGGAAAAGGGTGGTGTCCCAGCACTTTGAGAGCCTACACAAAGCCATGCAGAGAGAGCACTGGGAGGGCTGAGTGTGTGTGTGAAACCGTGGACTCACTGCAGGCTCGATAGTCTGCTGGTGGCTGTCCCCCAAGAAGGAGAAGAGGTCTAGTGGCTCTGAGTTTATGGGGAAAGAACTGCTGATTCTAGAAGAGCAAACAACAGCAGTACACAGAAGTTTCTCTGGCGTCGTCATGATGACTTACTAGCCTGCCAATCAGAGACACTCCCAAAGTAGCATTTCAGTTTCTCGGTTTTAAAGCACACCTTGCTCAAGAGTGGTTGTGGTAGGAAATCCTACAGCCCACCCACCTGCCGTGCCTAATGTCCAGTGGGACGATGTCAGGTGATGGGGCCTGTATTCCTGTGACTCGAGAAACCACATGCCACAGTGAGCACAACCAGACGTTGCCATGAAGTAGACAAGATGATTTTTAAGTAGACCCAAATACATCAATGCTAAAGCATTTAAGTTTACATGGAGATGGGGAGAAGGAAACCTCGGGGCATCATTCCTCCTGTGGCAGCAAAATAGCCCCTTTTGTTTATGCCTACCCATGCTACTAGTAGTGACATCACAGCGGTGTTGCTACTGGTTTACCAAGTGGTTCACCAGTTTGTTTTTCTTGGCCTTACCCTTGGTTGGGTGTGATTAGAAGCAAATAAACTATTTTATCCCTATTCCATCGAAAGGAATGGCTCCCATAAAGCTGCTATCTTTACTGAGGTCAAACAGCCAGACGTAAAAGCGAACTTCTGACTTTGATTCTAAGCTCATTTTGAAAAAAAAACAAACGTGTAAGCAGCGTGGGCTTTACAGCCAGACTCTACCACACACTCGCAATGTGACTGGGGCAAGTCACTTAATCTTGCTGAGCCTTAAATCACCCACCTATAAAATGGGTGTGATTGTCACTACTTTTCGGAGTCCCGGGAAGGGTTAAACAGAGGCAGCAGTGTGCACGTGTTTATAACTTGGACCCTGGAGCCAGACCCCCAGGTATAAGCCCCACCTCCACCTCTTCACTAGCTGTGTGACCTAATATAAGTTACCAAACCTCCTTGAGTCTATAAAATGGAGATAATGATAGTACTTACCTCATAGGGTCGTTGTGAGGATTAAAGAGTTTATATAACCAAAAGCACTTCAAATAGTGCCTGCCTTTAGTAAACACTATATAACTATGTGCAATGATTCTGATAGATTGTGATAATAATTATGGCTATTCATATATCAAGTGCCTGGCACAAACAGTTGATCAAAAAAAGATTAACATTTATTACAATTTCTGTTATTTCTCCCATCAGACCACTTGAATTTTAAGGAGCCTGAAAGGAAAGTAATAGTATTTCAAGTCTGTTTTTTGGTTCAACTAAACAAATGTCAACATGGCCCTTCCCCAAAATCTTATGCCTTCAGGGACTCAAAAATGTAACCTTATACCCTAGGAGAAAGATTTTTTTCAGTGCCCTTTAGAGCACGAGCGAATTCTTGAGCCTCACCTCAGACCTTCTCAATCAAAAATTCTGGGGGTGGAACCCCTCAGTCTGTTTCTGGTTTTGGTTTTGGTTTTCAATACCCATTGACTTTTTTTTTTACTATTTTTTTTAAGAGTAGTTTGAGTTTAACAGAAAAAGTGAGAGGAAAGTAGAGTGATTTCCCATGTAACCCCTGCCCCCACACATACACAGCCTCCCCTGTTATCAGCATCCCCCACCAGAATCATGCACTTGTTGCAGTTGAGGACCTGTGCTGACACATCATAATCACCAAAGTTCGTAATTTACATTACAATTCACTCTTCGTGCTGCACACTCTATGGGTTTAGACAAATGTGTAATGACTTGTCCACCATTATGGTATCAGAGTATTTTCCCTTCCCTGAAAATCCTCTGTGCTCTGCCTGTTCATCCCTCCTCTCCCCCAACCCCTGGCAACCACTGATCTTTTTACGATTTCCATAGTTTTGCCTACTGTCTGTTTTAACACATGTCCCAGTGATTCTTATGCTTTCTAAAGTTATGGACTATAGACCAGATATAGACTCTTAAACAACTTTGACCATCTTCTGTTGCTGGCAGTCAGCGGGGAGGGTGTCAACACAGAATTGGGTATGCCATCTGTTGTTTGACAGGTGTTTCAGCCCCAAGAGCTATTAAATGACTAAATTAAGCAGAAATACAGGTAGTTCTGGAAAGCAGAGTCAGATGGGGTCTGGGGAGGAACAAAGCACTTTGAGAGCACGTGAGTCTATTGATAGGTCCAGAACAGAACACTTTGGGATGTTGGGTCCCCTGGAAAGTGCTGATGTCACATCTTCTGCCATACGCTTTGAATGATGGATAGGAGAAGAGATGCCTTTTGAATTTTTATGTGAGATTAAAATGAGGAAAATCATGTCAGCCTTCAGAAGTCAGAGCTATTGGCACAAAAGGTCGCTGATGCCAATTGGTAGCATTGCAGAGCTCAGAGCGGGAGTGTTAAAATAGCAAACGCTTTGTCTTTTAAGTACTATTTGCACTGTGGGCTTGAGCCTGAGTCTTTTGCCATCTTGCTGCCTCGGGATCTTAAGTAAAAAGGCATGTGCAAAAAGAAAAACACCAAGACATTTTTCCAGTTCCTGCAGGGAAGAGGGTAGGTACTTGTCCTCAGACCAAGGGTGATGTAATATTGGCAGTGGAGTAAGCAAAGCAATTAGATGATGACTCCATAGGAAAGTGATGGTGGATGTGACTGAACAGGACTGGCTGATCATGGCCATTTCAGGTGATGTCAGCAAGTGTTACCTAGGGACCTAGCTCTGTGCTATATGTGGTGTGTTTGAGGTTCAACCTTGGGTGACTGAGGATTAAGAAACCAGTCTTGGGGGTGAGGTGGAAGATATTAGCTTGGTTCTGTTATCTACTATGTTTGTGATGATAAAACAGCATCCAAATAGGTTCAAAAGGTCTGAGAGTCATATGCATTGAGACAGTTTTTGAAGCCATTAGGAATAGATTATCTAACAGAGAACAAACTGAGGGCTGCTAGATGGGAGGGGAGTTGGGGTGAGAAAAGTAAAAGGATTAGGAAGTACAAATTGGTGGTCACAAAATAGTCATGGGGATGTGAAATACAGTATGGGGAATATAGTCAATAATGTTGTAAAAACTGTGGTGTCAGATGGGTACTAGACTTATCAGGGGGATCACTTCATAAATTGTATAAATGCCTAACCACTGCACTGTACACCTGAAACTAATATAAAACAATATTGAATGTCAACTATAATTAAAAATACATGCAGAGGGTGCTAAAAAATGTCTACACATTTTAAGAAAGGAAAAACCTATATTAAAACTGTAATAATGTATACCGATAACAAAAGATGAATTTAAGTCATGTTTGACTTCTGCAATTAGAAGAGGTACTCAAAGTGGTTACCATAAGCATAATTTTTTTTTAAGATTTTTTTTTTTTATTGGGGACTTGGGGGAATGGGAACAGTGCTGGGGAATTGGGGGAAGGGGAACAGACAAGTTGCTGTCATTTTGTTCTTCAGTCTAGTTGTGGAGGTTGTTGCTTCA
>NW_017731685.1:1105824-1110619 GCF_001890085.2 Hipposideros armiger | reverse complement strand
CAACCATCAATTTGTTCTCTGTATCTATGAGTTTGTTTCTGTTTTGTTTGTTTATTTATTTTGGTTTTTTAGATTCCACATGTAAGTGAAATCATATATTTGTCTTTGTCTGTCTGACTTATTTCACTTAGTACAATGTCCTCTATGTTCATCCATGTTGTCACAAATGACAAAATTTCATTCTTTTCTGCAGTTGAGTAATATTTCATTGTATATATGGACCACATCTTCTTTATCCAATCATGGACACTTAGGATGCTTCCACATCTTGGCTAATGTAAATAATGCTGCAATGAACATAGGGATGCACATCTATTTTCAAATTGGTGTTTGAGGTTTCTTCAGATAAATACCCAGAAGTGAAGTTGCTGGGTTACATGGTAGTGCTGTTCTTAATTTTTTTGAGGAACCTCCCTACTGTTTTCCATGGTGGCTGCACCAATTTACAGCCCTGCCAACAGTGAATGAGGGTTCCCTTTTCTCCACATCCTGACCAACACTTGTTTGTTGATTTATTGATGATGGCCATTCTGACAGGTGTGAGGTAATCTCATTGTGATTTTGATTTGCATCTCCCTGATGATTAGTGATGTTGAGCATCTTTTCATATGCCTATTAACTGTTTGTATGTCCTCTTTGGAGAAATTTCTATTCAAGTCCTCTGCCCATTTTTTAATCAGATTTTTTTTGTTTTTTGGTGTTAAGTTGTATGATTTCCTTATATTTTTTGGATATTAACCCCTTATCAGGTGTATCATTGGCAAATATCTTCTCCCATTCAGTAGGTTGTCTTTTCGTTTTGTTGATAGTTTTCTTCATTGTGCAAAAACTTTATTTTGATGTAGTCCTATCTGTTTACTTTTCCTTTTGTTTCCTGTGCATGAGGAGACATATCCAAAAGAAAATACTACACGATGCAATGGCAAAGAGTTTACTGCTTCTACTTTCTTGTAGGAGTTTTATGGCTCCAGGTCATACATTTAAGTTTTTAATACATTTTGAGTTTATTCTTGTATATGGTGCAAGAAAGTGATCCAATTTCATTCTTTGGCATGTATCTGTCCAGTTTTCCCAGCACCATTTATTGAAGAGACTGTCTTTACCTCATTGTATAGTCTTGTCTCCTTTGTCATAGATAATTTGACCATATAGGTGGGTGTTTATTTCTGGGTTCTGTATTCTGTTCCATTGATCTACATGTCTTCATGCCAATGCCATGCTGTTTTGATTACTATAGCTTTATAGTATAGTTTGACATCAGGTAGCATGATACATCAAACTTTGTTCTTTCTCAAAATTGGATACTCGAGGTCTTTTGTGGTTCCATATAAATTTTAGGATTCTTTGTTCTAGTTCTGTGAAANGGTTGAGCTGTTGTTCAGCATCTTAGCTGTGGAGGGCGGTGTCACTGGCCCTCATATGTGGGATCCGAACCGGGGCCCTCTGGCATCCCACGCCAGTTCTTAACCATCGCGCCACTCGGCCAGCCCTAAGCATAATTTTAATAGAGTTTTTTCCTTTCTTAAAATGTATATACATTTTTCTGGCACCCTCTCTATATATATACACATACATACATACACACATATATACATATGTACATATACATATACACATACATACATATATACATATACACATATATGTGGCAGTTATTCCAGTTAACATTATGTCAATTATGGAATGATATTAGAAAAGTAGTAATTGGAAATATTGGTGTTCCAATGCTATATACTTTATCACAGGTCGGTGTAGGAAAATTTGATGATGGCTCTATGGAAAGACCAGTAAGCAATTTCCAAATTATATTTGGGTATTCCAAAGATGCCAATTATTTTTTGCTCTCATTTCTTATGAAGATAAAATGTTCTTCCTGATCCATAGGTATGTTATAGAAGTTCTGATTTTTTTTTAATGTGACTGTGCCGTTTATCTTTTGGTAGACATTATAATGTTATCGTACATACTGAAAGTGTTCTACCAATTTTCTATGTTCTCAGTAAAAGAAAGATGGAGGTTTTGCAACTATAATTTGACCTTAGGAACATTGGTAGGAAAGATTACCACAAAAATAATTTCATGAAAAGAAGGGTCCATAATGTTTGGAATAAATTCTCCATCAAAAGAAGCAACCAATCATCTTTCCAAACCTAACTTCCTCGTTGCTTAGGAGCAAGAATGAAAATCAAACTCCAGTTTTTGCTGCTCGTGACATTGAACAAGTCCCTGACTATTAAGGCTAACTCCGAGACCTGTGTTTTCTTTGCAGACTGCATCATCTGCTATCAAAGGTGCTATTCAGCTGGGAATAGGATACACAGTGGGTAATCTCACTTCCAAGCCAGACCGAGATGTTCTCATGCAAGACTTTTATGTGGTGGAAAGTGTGTTCCTACCCAGGTAAGAAGATTTTTATTTGTGATGATTTCCTTGCTAAAGAACCTTCCATGCTAAAGAACCTCCCCACATTGAAGACTTTTCTACAAGCACATGTGTAATGCACTGATGTACATGTTGGACCTTTGGCAGGCCCAAAACAGTCCGAATGATTGTTATTTTCTGTTAATCAGGGGGCTTGCATTTTCTGTATGGAGATAGTAAATAGGTTTTGTCCTGTGAGCCAGTGATAATTAGTTGTGATAATGCCTGGAAAACTGTATGGAGAAAGACTTTGAGATTCAGTGGGAAAGAGTGCAGCGATCAGAGTAAATCTGCACAGGTTTAGGAGAGGGCATTCCAGAAGCTGCAGCTGGTACCAGGTTTGTGCTACCCCTAATTTAAAAAATTGGACCTCACATCTGAGTTCACTGATATAACTCCTTTTAAACAACTCTTTTAACTTAACTTTCCTCAAGAAGCCTATGAGAATCCTAGTATTTTGATACCATATTTGCAAAAACACTCAAGTTACCCATACATGTCACCTCTAACTTGGTTGTATTTTGTGAGGGGAGGGAATCAATTGAACAAAAATTTCCGAGATGGATGGTGATGATGGTTGCACAGCAGTGTAAGTGTTCTTAATGCCACAGCACTGTACACTTAAAAATGGTTAAAATGGTAAGCTTTATATTATGTGTACTTTAGCAAAATAAATAAACAAAAAATTTAAGTCTAGTACTAGCTTAGTATAGGACGAGAAATAATCATTATTAAATTGGAAATGTCACCACTGCAGGCAGGATTTTTCAAATAAAATGGTCTAGCAAATAAAATGGTCTAGCAAATAAAAATTCAGTCAGGGGTTTGGGGGTAATTATATTTTTGGGGGGGCTATGAGGATTGACTTGTCAGACACATTTATTTTTTTAAATATGTCTCTAAAATAAGCCACTTTTGTTATCAATTATTACTGGACTTGTGTGAGAATGGCTGGGGTGACACTTTTACTCTCAGGGTTCATATTGCCTTATATTTTTAAAAAATCTTCTGAGGAATACTGTCTTAACATTTATCTGTGTGTCCAGGTGTCAACTACCTAGAAATAAAGCCTTTAGGTGACTGTGCCCATGTAGTCACAGAGGAGCCCATAAATATAAGAAAGTCAGCTATGAATCCAGAGAGACTCATTTTGCTTTAAGTGCTCTTAGCTGAAGAATAGAGACGGTCTATCAGAAATTTCCAAGTTTGCTTCTCTAGGGTCCCTTAGCCGGTACGAGAACTAGTTTCCATACAGAAAATAGACAGTCTCAATGCCTGAGATCTAATCCTGCTTGCTTATAGCCCTACCCTTCTTCCTATAACTGGAATTTTTTCTGGGTTTTTTTGTTGTTGTTGTTGTTGACCATCTGTTTAGCATTCCAAAAAATTAATGTAGTAACGATATTTTTTCTCTTTAAAGTCAGGATGTCATGAAATTTATCTTGATATTTGGGTATGCTCTGTGAGACTCCTACTTCCTGTAAATGTGTTTGCAGGATGTTCTAGCTCTCATGGTCTCCTAGGGCCTCTACCTGGACATGTCAACCTTATATTTTTCTTCAGCTACAAAAAACAAGAGGAATGGGGGCCCTTTGTGGGAGTGTGGCTGGCAGTGCGTCCAGGTGCTGGGAGCACTTACAGCTGAAGATGGTGTATAAAGGCCAAGGTGCTCCATCCTTGCTGGTCTCTGCTACTCCCAGTGTCCAGCCAACACAGCCACGCACGGGCAGGCCCTGGGGGAAAGCGTGGCCCAGCGTGCAGTCCCCAGCCTGCAGCAGCAGCGTCACCTGAAACTTGTTAGAAATTAGGGTTCTTGGGCTGATTCACCCCAGATCAGCTGAATCAGAAATGCTGGGGTTTGGATCCAGGAACCTGTTTTAGCAATCCCTCAAGGTGATTTTAAGCACATAAAAATTGGAGGACCAAGGACCTAGCATATTTCTTCCCATTTTAGAGAGAGAATCTTTCTAGTAAATGCCAAATTTTGTCCTTAGACTTATTACATGATTCTTGCAACGATTAAAACTCCAAATAAGTTTTAGCTTAATCTTCAATATTAAAATGACATCTAATTAGCAACTAAATAAAACATGACCCTGTATGAGATACTGTACGATAAAGAGAACATAAATAAGGTCTTCATAGGCACTTTAAAGTTTTTTTTATTTTTCAATTACAGTTGACATACAATATTATATTAGTTTCAGGTGTACAACACAGTGATTAGACATTTGTCTAACTTACTAAGAGTTCATCCCAATAAGTCTAGTACCCATCTGACAGTTATTACAATGTAATTTACTATATTCCCTATGCTACACTGTACATCCCCGTGACTATTTTTATAATTAGCAATTTGAATATCTTTTTTTTT
>NW_017731685.1:1087845-1102644 GCF_001890085.2 Hipposideros armiger | reverse complement strand
AAGCCCAAGTTGTACATACCTGGAATTTGTGCCTTTCACCTTCCTTGTGTATACCAAGGTAGCAGCGGCAGCAGCTGAATGGCAGGCATGTCACTGGGGAGAAGAGTACCTAGCAAACTTATCCTATTTACAGGAATCCAATTTCATATTTAAAATATACCATTTTAAAGTATGTATAGCTTTTAAATGTCAACATGACATTAAACATTTGATTCAGACAAGAATTTCTTCCAGCAAACACTATGTTTGTTTAAATAATATGTGCTCTGAATGTATTTACATATACACAGAAGAAACTTAGGTAAACCTCCGTTTCCTCATCTGGGCTCAGTTTCTTCAAGAGTTTAGCAAAAGGGTTGGGCCCAGTATTTCTCAGTGGAGGTTCTATTGGCCTTTTTTGAATGAGAAAACTCTTTGTGCAAGACTGCACATTTCAGGATATTTGTCATCTCCAGGCCCTGCCAGTAATACATACAGTAGGTCATAGGATAACATCATTTTGTTGTGTTGTTTCATTATCATGTTCATGAGATGCCGTAGGAACTGAACTCTCGTTTATGTCAATTAGCCTATGATAAAATCGGTTTCCTCATACATCGTTTCTCAGCAGTTCTAAGAACCTCTCAACGACGTTAAGTGAGGACTTTCTGTATCTCCCTGTTACTGTAGCAATCAGAATGCCCCCATAAAGTGATGAATAATAAATTTAGTGTCTTGATTGTGGCACTGGTTTCATGGGGGGTATACACATGAGAAGATTAACACACTGTATGCTTTATTGTATGTCAAGTATACCTCAATAAAACTGCTACATACTGCTTCCTCCCTACCCATCCATATTTCTGTATCTGCCTGGGGAGAGATGTGAGGGAACGTGGGCGGGACTGGCTTTTGTGGTAAGTAAGCTGCTGAAACATTCTGAAGCCTCTGTTGGATCTAAAATTCAGTGAGTCTATCTGGGTCATAGAAACTAATTGCTTGGGGTGCCGTGAGATATTTTTATTACTTCTGTTGTGAAGTTGCAGAATCTGTTTCCCTTAGCAACCAAATGTATTGTTATTTATTTATTTATTTAATTTATTTGAACGCGGCTCAAAGTTATTTTTAGATATTATGCATTTTGTTCTGCAGATGATTTCATTTTGTAGATGGAAAAAGCTCCAGACCTGCTCAAGATTTGAAGGGTGATCTCAAAGCCCTTTCAGCAATTTGGTTCCATGATCATCCAGAATCACAAACCATGACCATATCTTAACCTTTTGACCCCAAATTCTGCTCTGTGATCAGAAACTCAATGTTGTAGATACATTTTCATGTGTAAGTGGGGTTAGGGAGAAAGAGGATGTTTTATAACCTTTGTACCATGTTTAGTAGTTGCAACAGAGGTGGCAATTGGAGGCAAAGATTTAAGGACCACCTATGAACCAAGCATAGTTTTACTGATATGCTATTTATATGATATAATATTAAATTATTATTACCATTCATCTTTACAAAAAAAAGCATTTTACATATGAAGTAACTAAGGCCTTGTGATATTAAGTACTTTAATCCTTGGCTATACAACTAATAAATGGTACAGTCAGGATTTGAATTCAGGGGTGGCTAGCTCCAAAGGTTGGCTTTTTTTGAATCAGAAAAAGTATCCAGCTTTTACCTCAGAATTATGAACCTAAATCTGACTCTCTGGCTGCTTGACAGCCAGCTCTAATCCATCCCTCTGCTGCCCTCCAGGAGACACCATCACTGCCTTCCCTGGGATGGAAATTATGGCTTGAACACTGGCAGTAAAAGTTACATATTTCCATATTCAAGAATAACTGTCTAACTGAGGAATTTATAAAATTTTCCTGCATTGTAACCTCACTTGTAAAATGGAGTTGAGCTTGATGTGAGGATCATTGCAGAAAACAGACTGCCCTCAGGTTTGATGGGTGTGCTCTTCAGTATTTATTTGAATAGCTAGCGAGTACCCTACTTGCTGGAAACGGGTTCTTGGTGTTCGTTGCAGGAAAGAATTCAAGGATGCACTGAGTAAGCCAAGCAAGCAGTAGATTTATTTTAAAAGGATAGCACACTCTCAAGATAGCGGGAGTAGACAGTCTCAGAGAAGAGCAGCTGCCCCCAAGAGAAGTGGGGTTTAGGACTTTATTATGCTTAAAATGAAAAGAGTTGAATATTCAGGTCTTAAGGGTGGCTTTGTTGGTGTTCCTAGGTCCTTGCTGACCACTTCCCCCCCCCCCTCAGGAGGGCGCATTTTTGTCCTTATTTGGCTCTCTCAGAACAGCCATGGCAACACAGGGGGTGAAGATTTTTCTTGGTGGCCATGCTAATAGCATTATAATCTATTATAATCAGCTAAAGTTCACCCAAAGTGGAGAGATGGCATCCTGGACCCTCCCTCAGCTGCCGAAACCCAGTTCTGGCTGGATTGTAGAGGGCTTCTTTCCTGAGCTGCTGACCTTGCCTCCTCCTCCCTAATCTCCCCCCTCCCTTGCAGCCCTATTCTTCCTGCTTACAGTAACACCATCACTGTGGGAGAGAATTCCACAGAGCTCCTGTGAGGGTAAAATATTATTCTAAATGACAAGCAAACATGAATGTCAAAAGTTTATGTAAGCATTGCCACATATCAGTGTTAGATATTATGGTTTTGACATACTAGCCAACTACCTAATTTCAAGGAATGCTATCTATACCACAGGTCAGCACACTGTAGCCCCTGGCACAAACTTGGCTCCTTACATCTTTTTATCAATAAAGTTTAATTGGAACGCAGCCACGTTCATTTATATATTGTTTGTGGCTGCTTTTCCACTACAACAGCAGAGTTAAATAGTTGCATCAGAGACTCTAAAAAGATTGCCAACCCCTCCCTGATCTATACAGACTTCAGCACCAGGTTTTATGTATATGTGGATAGAACACAAAGCTGCCAGAATGTTCTTCTCCGGGTTGAGATATGTGGCTGTCACCGGGCAAGCCAATGATATGACGTCCCTTCAAGTCAAAACTCTTTAAATATTTGTTCAGCATATGTAGTGGGGGCGGGGAGAAACTGATTTCCTATGAATCAAAGTGATATACCTCTTCCTTTATTTGAAAATGGAAGATTTATTGCACATGCTGAATATTATATAACCTTTTACTTATTTGAAATTGCCTTCAAAACACAATTTCCAAGTATGGTAATAACGACTTGAGAGGCTTTAACATTTAGATAATCAATAATATCACATGTTCCCAGTAAATGACACCCCAGAATAAATTACATTGTTTTGGAATTGAAGCTATTTTCAGATACTGACTTTTAAAGCCTGGCTGTCAGCTGACTGGCCTCAAAAGATGGTGCAGCCTCCTTTTGCACAAAGCAGCTCAGCTGAGGGAGGTCAGCACCAGGAAGAAATATGTCTTCTGTTTTGCTTTGTGTTTCCATTCAAGAGCACTATCTAATTTGGCAAGAAAGAGGACCAATTTCTATGTCACTGGTTAGATAGAATCATATGTGGTAACTAAGAGATCTCTACATTCCCTGAATTGGCAGAGACGATTAATAATGCCTAAGCTGCTTCTGCAGACCCTGACTTGCAAAGGTCCAGATTGAAAACTGGGTGCCACCACCAGATTGTTACTGAAATACGGTGTTATTTGTCCAGCAGTCTTACCACTTAATTTTTCTTTGTCTCAATATCACCACCTGCACATTAAGACAAAGCACCCTTTATTTATCCTCCTCATGGGGGGCGTGATAAAACTTGCTGTGATGGTTAATTTTATGTGGTCACTTGACTGATTCAGAAATGGATGACCAGATAGCTGGTCAAATATTATTTCTGGGTGTGTCCGTGAGGGGGGTTCTAGAAGAAATTAATATTTGAATAAGTAGACTGAATAAAGAAAACCACCTCATCAATTCCAGTGGGCATTACACAATCTGTTGAAGGCCTGAACAGGACAAAAAGGTGGCTGAAGGGCTAGTTCACTCTCTGCTGAGCTGAGACACCATCTCCTTCTGCCCTCCGACATCAGCACTCCTGGTTCTTGGGCCTTGAGACTCAGACCAGGACTGACCATTGGCTCCTCTGGTTCACAGACCTTTGGGCTCGGACTAGAATTAACACCACTAGCTTTCCTGGGCCTCCAGCTTACAGATGGCAGATCGTGGAACTGCTCAGCCCCCATAATCCCATGAACCAATCCCTCACAGTAAATCTGTTACCTAGCATTAGCTGACCCAACCGTTTTGTCAAGAGGCCCCAAACTCACTATTGACAGTTGCTATCTGAAATCAAGGAAGTTCACCATATATGAAATGCTGCTTCTAAAATATCAAAGCTCTGGGTCTGAGCTCTAAAACTGGACCCCTTAAGGGTTCTGGAGATACGAAATCAGTTTCACTCCAGTGCTTAGCATCAAATCTCTCCACCAATGCCACCAAAAATAGGCTCTACAACCACAGACGCAAAGCTGAGGTATGCACAGGACATACAGATGAGAAGGCCTATGTGGCTCATCAAACCCAGCCCACCTGACCCTTCAGGGTGAGGAACTCATGGAGAAGCAATTTGGGTGTTTGGGCAGGTTGTACCCTGAAGCCTGTAACTAGATCCTGAAAAGGAAGAGAAACGGAGAAACAGTAAGGTGAGCCTGTCTGCTCTGGTTTCCCAGTCTTGCGTGCTCCTAACCAGGTTAGCCCATTACTTCTCCTTCCTGGCCTTGGATGTCTTTATCCGCTAAATGGGAAATGCCAGACAAACAGCTAATGCTTCCTCGGGCTTCAACAGTGTGTATCGTATTTCCCCATGTATAAGACGCACCCTTTTTGGAAAAATTTGGGGTCTAAAACCTGGGTGTGTCTTATGCAGTGGTTGCATGAGCGCAAAAACAAGCATGAAAAAAGCAGGAAATGCAAGTTAAAAAAAAATCTACATCCGCTGTATAAGGCGCACCCAGTTTTTAGACCCCAGATTTTTCGAAAAGGGGTGCGTCTTATACATGGGGAAATACGGTAATTCCAACATCTGATGCCATTAAGAAATGGGTATTTTGGGACTTAAGATGAGCATTGGCTTTAGCCTTTAAAATTGAACTCTAGTCAGAAGAGGTGAATATCAAAATACCAAAATTAGTCTGTTATCAAGAGTAACTGCTTCGGGCCGGCTGAGTGGCGCGATGGTTAAGAACTGGCTTGGGACGCCAGAGGGCCCTGGTTCAGATCCCACATATGAGGGCCAGTGACACTGCCCTTGTCTGTTCTCCTTCCCCCAATTCCCCAGCACTGTTCCCATCCCCCCAATTCCCCAATAAAAATCTTTAAAAAAAAAAAAAAGTAACTGCTTCTTCGTGAAATAAGAAATAAAAGGACAAGATAGAGGACAAATAATAAAAGAGAAAAGTACTGTTCTTTGTTCAGTTTCTTCCTCCTTTTATGGCGTTAACGTACCCTTTCTGTTATAACTTCATAGGGAGAGTACTGTGTGTTTGCTTAATTGTGTAGGTTCTTACTTGGTGAAATAAAATTGGAAATTACACCTTGGCCTCCAAATTTTTATTGTTGACGTTTTACCAGCCCCTTGGGATTCAGACATCTAGCACCACCGCTGAAAACCTTACAGCTGAAATTTCCAAAGCCTCAATTTTATGCCAAGACAGGAACGTGGGGGTCCTCCCCCTGCAAAAAAAATACATAGATGCATTGAAGAATCATACCATAAATCTTAAATTGTGAATAAGCCTGCTGTTCGCAACTTGGTTTTTACTGAGTAGGTCTAGGTGCTGGGCACAGGCTTCCAAGCCCAGGCTCAGGCAGGGAGAGCCTCCCGGAACTCCTGTGGGCTCTGTGACGGGCCAGCAGACTGAAGTGGATGGCAGTTGTGTTTAATTGCCTTAACTGACCATTTCATGTGTGTGCTGATGAGCCTCTGTGGGCCCAGCACCCACACCCAGTAGGTCTGCCAGTGCGTGATGTCAGAAAACTCAGGTTGGCGTCTGCTGGCTGATCCTCACAGGTCCTGCTGTTTGGTTCTGCTCCTGTGCACTGTAACTCCTGACAGACTCCAGCTGGGGCCAGCGGTCCCATGAAGTCACATTTCCTTGAGTAGAGCTTCTTCAAGTCATGCTGGTGTTTGTTCTTCAGCAGAACAGCTGAACATGCAGAAGCAAACCCTTCTGCAGAGCTGTTTGGGGGAGTGTGTATATCAGGCTATGGCTTTTAACCCTAACTTCTAAGAGTTTTTTGAAATGTTTTGCATGCTAATACATAGAAGGGTTAATCCTCCTGCTGTTTTTAAAAAGAATACTGTGAGAAGTGTCCCTTTCGCCCCTGTGCTTTTTTTACCCAGTGTCCAACCCGTGATCACTGTGACTAGGGGCATGTTTATCCTTCAAGGACTTTTTTATGCATATACATGCCAAAACTATTTTTTTTCTATTTGTATACAAATGGTGGCATGTCACACACAGTATCTGCATCATGCTTCTTTCATGTAATTTATCCTAGACATCTCACCATGTCAATACATGTTAAGCCCCCTTGTTCATTTTTAATAGCTGCATAGTATTCCAACATGTGGCTGAACCATAACTTGACCAGTCCTCTTCTGAGAGACATCCATTGCTTCCAGTCCTTCATCCTTACAAACAATGTTTTAATCAATAACCAGGTACACGTATGTCATTTTGTACACATGCTGCTTTATCTGTGGCATAAATTATAGGCATGCATTTGCTCAAAGAGTTATGTACACTTGTGACCATTTCCACTTTGACGGCTCTCTCTGTTGGTGAGATATTTGAAAAATTATTTTACTTACGCCTAGCTAAACATGTTTACCCAGTGTTCAAAATTCACGGTCAAAAAATGCATTTTTAAAATTGCTCCATACACAGCGCCCTGGATCTTTTACCTAAACCGTTACAACTATGGTTTCAGCAGGGAAGATAGATTGATTTCGTCAGGAAGGAGACACTGCGGAATGATGACGAATTTTCAGGCTGAAGACACGCTATGATTGGCAGGCAATGGCTGCTTGGAGTGGCCCTTGCTGAGTTAGCACCTGTTTTTACCTGATGGCTACTAGCCTTTGTGACATGAGCTTCAAGAGACCCACTATCGGGGTATTTTTCTAGAGGGGAAATGGGCCCGGGACTTGTAGAATTAGAATTTGAAGTCAAAATTGCCTTTGCTAATGTTCTCTCTCTTTATTTTTAACTATTTTAACTGCAGCGAAGGGAGCAATCTGACCCCAGCACATCACTACCCAGACTTCAGATTTAAGACATATGCTCCACTAGCATTCCGATATTTCAGAGAACTTTTTGGTATCAAGCCTGATGATTACTTGGTAAGAACCTATAATTTTCCTTCCTTTTCCAGCAGTGTGTGATGTAAACATTTGTCTCATAGCAACAGCGACAAGCGACTTGTGTCTCTTATATTATAAAGCTCTGGAGAATAGTAAAAGCTCCAAGTTTTATAATGATTATAAATTTAGCTTCAGGACATGTGATTTGACTGCAGTTTTTAACTGATAGCTACAAAATCTGCTATGGTAATTGATATTTAAATAACTGTGGTATTGGTTGCTACTTTGGATAATTATTCTAACAGATATATGATAATTAGTTCTAAATACTCTTGTGAATTTTGCTGATTGGATTCTTTTTGAAAGCCTTCCTATTTTAATTGCCTTATTTATACCGTTCATCTCAAACCTGCCTTAGTCCACAACCATTTTCACCTTGACCTACAATTGAATATCATTTTAAGGAAACTGAATAGCTTTGTTCTCAAAATTCTCTTTATACAGGCTCGTTTTAAACGTGCCTTTATTTGGTACAAGGGCGTGTTTTATCCTCAGGCTTGTCTTTTCTCCCTGTCTTCCTTCTAGCACACAGCAGGTACAAACACAACAGCCTTTGTGTAAGGTAGTCTGATGTGACCTCAGAGTTTTACCTTGTTCATGTCCAAGGAGCCAGGAACTTCCTTTCTATTTCAAGTGGAAAATGGTTTATTTCATAAATTGATCACTGTTAACACCCTGGGGCTTTTCAAAATTGGTTTTCAAGAAGCTGTAGGAAGGATGCCATCAAATATTTATTGTTCATCCTGTTCTGAATGATCTTGATAAGACTTGAGCTACATCCTGGAATAATGCTTTGCAAAGGAAGTATAGCAACATTTGTCACTTGTAACCGAGAGTATTTAAGATGCATCTTATATAAGTTGGATACGATGTAAATGATTAAATTCCAAGCTAATTCTGTTCTGTGCTGATGAAAACTCATTAATGACCCTCTTCTTTAGTTGGGCTCTAAGGGAATCATATGGCTTCTGCCCAATCAAATAATAATGGTTCCTCAAGACACATTAATAAGTCTTCATAGAGCAGTGAGAACTGAATAAAAAGTCATTGGGCATTCTGCTGCCCTTAAAAGTGTGTCCATGTAGCTTTCTGCCTCACCACACCCCTTTAATTGAGATGTTAGGTGCCTCTACCCAGCATCATTACCAACCCTGCCCTCCCAACCACTCAAGTACACAAACACACCCAGTTGGGGGTGTGTGTGTGTGTGTGTTAGAAGGTTGTTTTCTGGCCATTCTGTAATTACTAAGGGTAATTACATTCAGGAAACGTGTTTGGGGAACCCAGTGGGTTCTTGATATCATGTTATTGAAAACAAGATGACATCTTCTGCCACACATTAGAAATTAATGGACTCTACCTTCTGAATATATTTGAGCTTCTGCCAGCCAAGAAGATGCCATAGACTTGCATTTCATAACCCAGATTTGATCAGTATGATGAGATCGCTACCTGTTTACCCTTTACCCAATTAGCCCTCCTCTGGCCATTGACTTCCAGGCTGGGGAACCTATCTATTACTCGTTCTGGCTCAGAAAGTTGCTTTCTTTTGGGAAGGCCTTTTGCTGAACAATTTCTCACACAACTTACACAGTGTCCTAAGGAGTCTTTAAGCTGGAAAAGTTACTTTCATAATGTTAGAGTATTTACAAAGGGGCACAGGAGACTAAACTGATGGTTTCTGAGAGCAAAAGTTCTCCTTCATGTACCTGGCAAAAGGTAAATTAATCCATCATTGGGTGTTTTGAACACCTATTGCAACTAAAATACTTTGCCAATAATTATAGGGAGATTCAAAACATGACACTCTGAGAACTTAGAATCCAATTGCAATGGTGATTGCTTTATGTAGGAAAGCAACCCGTTCTCCCAGGCAGTAAATCAAAGGACTGAAATGACGCATTAAATGCTCCAAGATTTCAGAAAAGGGAGGGGTCTCTCTCTGACGGATCCATCATTAGGAAGGCTTCTTGTGGGCGTGGTATGGTTTACCTGTGATTTTAAAATTACAGGGGATTTGAGCAGGTGGAAAAGAAGGGAAAGGTATTGGAGGGGATCAGGGGGAGAAGATTAGGACTGTGATACCAGAGACATAAATGTATTAAATGTTTAGAAGGACTTTGAATTGGGCCATTACCGCAGGAGGGGATGGTTTTGATCAGGAATGCTAGAAAACTAGGGCCAGATAATTCAAATAAATAGTTTTTTTTAGTTATAGGAAATTAGTGAAATGTAAAGACTGACTAGATATTGGACAATGCTGAGGAATTATTTTTTGGTAGGATAATGGTATTGTGGTTCTGTCTTTTAAAAGAAGTCCTCGTCTTTTAGAGACATGTACTGAAATATCTATGGATGGAATGATTTCATGTCTCGCATTGGCTTCAAAAGAATGTGAGGGAAGCAGGCAGGGGCGTGAGTGGTTGGGAGTGTAGGGGAGACAAGATTGGCTGTAAGTTATAATCGTTGAAGCTGGAAGACCAAGACAATGGATGTTGATTATATAGTTCTCTTTACTTTTATATATGTTTGAAATGTTCCATAATAAAAAGTTAGGAGGGAAAAAAGATAGGACAAGGCAGGTAAGTATGTTTTTGTTTGATTTCATTTTTCCACTTCCCTTATACATGTACACAGAGTTCAATAGCTGGATCCATCTCTGGGACCTGCCAGAAACAGAGAAAGGGCAGTGGCCTTCTAACTAAACACGGCCTGGTCACCAGTGGCTATGGCTACGGCCACCCACCTGCCTTTCACTGGGGGCACCCACAGCCCAGGACTGAGGCAGCTCCTCCTATAGATCTGGGAGTTTCTAGATGCTCACTGCCAAACCACTCAATCTGGGGGCCCCACCAGAGATCTGTAAAGTGTGGAAGTTGAGGAAAGGGTCTTTCATGTGACACAGCATGCTTCAGAGAGTCAGGTATAAAACCCTCAGAGAATTTTTAGCCCAATCCTTCATTTTAAATGAGGAGCCTGAAGCTGGGGTCAATGAAGCGAGGTGCCCAAGGGTACCCACGTTGTGGGGACCAATCCCAGAAGACCAGAACAGGGGTCCCCTCCTTCTCCTCCTCTTGCTCTTTTCCCTTCTCCGTGGCCTCGGTACAGTGGTCACCCCCTAGCCTGTCAAACTGAGAACTGAGACTACCCCTTCTGAAGAATACAGCCAAAGGGGTCAAACACCCCTAACAAGGCACATTTTGGAAGAGCTAAGCCCAAACAAAGCACAGAGAACTGAAATACGACATCCCGTGAAAAACTAGGTGAAGCAAAAAAGGGTACGGTGCAAATCACAAAGTACATCCTGCCCTCTGTCAAATGGGGGCTGTTCGACCCCAAATTTGTGAAGATATACTGATCTAAATGGAGGGGGAGGGTAGCATTACATAGTGATTGATAACTCTTTAGCTAGGTTTGATACTGGGTCCCCATGATATGTGTGTATTTCTCCTTACTTTTCTGCTGTCGCACCTGGATTTCAGCTTGAATTATTCTTTTGACGTTCTCAGTGCCATTAAAATTCATCGTGTGCATGCTGATCTCAAGTGTCCTGTTGAAACGTGCGTAATTTGGATTGTGAAACAGCACAGTTGAAGGTGCTTCTGCACATCCCACACGGAAGTGGGAACGCTCCTCCTTTCTTACGTGTTCTTAAATAAACGCCTCCCAAGGGGAGGCCACGGGGCCGCAGAGCCTTTTTTCCCCCATCTCTGCTTGGGCAACAGGCCCTTGGTTCACTTCCTTCTCCACCAGGTGCCTGGGTATTCCAAAAACCAGGGTGAGTTATATGATGTGTTTTCAGGCTCACCAACACCAATAAGAAAGCGATCAGGGTGAATATTTAACACTGTCAAGGCGGAAGAAAAGGCAGGAAAAATTACCTCCCCCATACTGCGCAAGTTTACATTGTTAATTTGCCTTGGCAGGGCCCAGCTGGGTTGTGCTCTGTGTTCTTTTCAGTGGGTATAGCAGGGAGGCCCTGCAGGAAAGAGAAGCCAGAGAATTAATACATCGGAACAGCTGGCACAAATGAAAGTGCTTGGAAGGCACATAAATCCCAGGAGTGCACACGGGGTCTTGCTGATCAGGCCTAATTAAAATGTTCCCACCTCTCCTCGTTATTTGCTCTTAAAAGGCAATATTTCAGTGCAGGTTGCTTAGGATGGAACATGGTAGCCGAGTTGTAGGGTGAGAAACCATAGACTTGTGGATGACAAAGGTACTATTCCTCTTCAGTCACATGATGCCAGTTTATTGTTGCACACCAACGCTGTGCTGGTAGAGGACCCCCCCCCCAAAAAAAAAAAGGTTATTAAAGTGAGTCAATTTATTTTTTTCCCTTCACATTAATTTATAAATTACATAATAAAGGAGTAGTTGACAATTAAATAACCAATGAAATAGTCTCCAGATTATGTCACTGCTTATAGAAGAATTTGAGACTTTAATTGGGAGCAGATGTTTAGGTCTGAATCCACTTTTCTCTCAACAGCTCTTCCTGAATCACCCCTCATTTCTCTATCAACCACCTCTAATTTCTGCATTCTTTGTTGTTTTTGTACTTTCACAGCATTTACTCCTATCTGTAAGAAGGTTCTGAGCCAGGAATTCAAACGTCTTGGAACAAAGAATCAGAATTTCTAAAGAGAGTCCAGGGTCTACCTTCCCTCTTTATGAGAGGTTGGGGTCTGCACCTTTATTTTCCAGGATCTCAAGTTCATGATTATACAAAAGACCTACCTTTTTTCTTGCATCTCTAAGAATGTGTCAGTGTGTCTCTGGGCAGCCCTCTTGTCGTGGAAGTCAGGCTGAAGCCCTCAGGACACCCTAAAGCACTGCCAGCCCTTCCTCACCTGCTGGTGGGCTGTGTGTATTTCAGATTGTGTGCCTCTTCCCTGCGTAGGATCATGTAATAAAAAAAATAGCACCGGCAACAGTTAAGCGGTCATTCTTTGCCAGGGGTTTTGAAGGTGTCCCCTTTAAAACCTTTCAGCTGCTTTCATGGAGGTATTATTACCTTGGTTTTAGAGAGGAGATTCCTTTGACTCCAAGATGCCACGGTGCCTACTTAAGGCTACATAAGTAGCAACTGGCAGAGCCACATTTTACAAACATCAGTGGATTCTGAGTCCCATGCCCTTCCCACTGGTCACCCTGCCACATGGACACTGTGCCCACAGCAGGGAAAGTGCCCTCTGCTTCCTCTTGGCTTTTATGGCATCCTGTATGCAGTCAGATGGCCGCTTTTGTTTCCCCACCTTACCCTCCACTCGTCCTGCATTAGCCGAGGCCCTGATGCTGCTTCACAAGAGAGCATCACGAATCAAGGCAGGAGCAAAGAGGAGGTAGAAGGTGGACGCTGCGAGTGACGTTTAGGAAGGCAGCAAACACTGGCTCCTTTTCTTTTCGTGGAGAATTTTGTTTCCCTTTTCCACGGTGCTCCCAAAGCAAGATAATTTAAAAGGTAACATCTAGAAAACTGCCTTTGAATCATTTTTATCCCAGTTTCTCTCTCCCTTCTCTTCCCCTTTCCCCTCCCTCCTTCCCTCCCACCCCACCCCCTCAGATTTTTCTATGATGCAGACTTAGATATTCACAAGCCCGGATAGACATCTTTGGGGGCTGTTCAGTCCTGGGGTTTTTAGAGGCCTTCATCCTCAAGCTACGGTTCTTTAAATCCTTCTTTTGCCACTCACAAGGCTAGTCTGATCACACACATTGCCCTCCTGACCTCTTTCTCTGCTCCTAGTGTTTCTCTAGTCAATAATGTGGATTATTAGTTAATAAACACTAAGCTCAATTACCAAAAATTGACTTCTCTGCTAGTTTTGGCACTTTGGTTGAGATTTACAGCCCTTCACTAGTTGGTGGAATTCAATCATTTATTTGACAAAAACTTGCTGAATGCCTACTGTGTACAAGGCACGAGTCCTGAAATGTATAAGGTAATACTGTATCACAGTATAAGTTATTCATAGTTTCTACCCTCAGAGTTCTACAGTCATATAGAAGCTCAGAAAAAAGTAAATGGGCAATTAAGGTGTTTTATGGTATCTTCTGTGATGAGAACGTCCAGTGCCAGGAAGCAGATGACCTAGATGATCTAGATTCATGGAATCAGGAAGTGTTTTCTACAACAGTTGCTGTCTAGCAGACACTGAAAGCCAAAGTCACTGTAACAGCCTCCTTGCTGTGCTCCGTGTCTTCCTTTCGTCCACTTTTAGTGGGTTCTCAGCACAGCAGACAGAGTGGTGCTCTGCTCCTGACCCTCCAATGGCTTTCAGCTCCCTTAGAGAAAAGGCCATCGTCCTTACAGTGGCGTGTGGCACCCTATGTGGTCTGGCCAACTCGACCCTTCTGCCTTCATCCTTTTAGCTCTCTTCTCTGCTTACCTGCTCCAGCCACTGGCCTCCTCGCTGAGCCTTGAACCCGCAAGGCTCAAGACCTTTGCATTTGTCCTTCCGTCTCCTGAAATGGCCTTGCCCCAGATATCCACAGGTGTCGGCTCAAATGCCACCTTCCCGATGAAGCTTCCAGTGACCACGCTATTTAAAATTTATTGCAACCCAGTCCTCACTCATTGCTGGTATTCTCTGTCCCCCTTTTCATGCTTCATTTTCCTTGATAGTACTTACCACACTCTGATGTATAATTTATTTACTTGTTTGTTTATTGTCTGTTTCCTTCTACTATATAGGATATAAGTTTCATGAGTGCCTGGGACATTACAGATGCTCAATAAATATTTTAAATGCTGAATGAGTTCATGAATGAGTAGTAGTCAACCAGGTAAAGGTGGTATGGAGGTTTCCAGTAGAGGAAAATGGAAAAGCCCAGTATTCAAGAGTGTGTGGCACATTTGAGAAAATGGTCTAGTCTAGCTCTAGTCTCTCTGAGACTAGAGCTAGAATTTAAGGAGGGAAGTGATGAGAGAGTGGCTAGAGGTCAGGGCTGGGCCATTCATGGCTTTAAAAACTCTGTTGAGAAACTTTTGATAGAAACTATTGTCTTCTATCAAGACAGTGTAAACTATTGCAAGATGTGAAGGCATGGAAGGACATGATCAGATTTGTATTTTAGAAAGATCCATGATTTTCTGATGGAGAATGCACTGGAGGGGTGGAGACTGGATAGTTGAGATGCGTTGGAGCTTACCATAGTAATCAAGGCATGAAATGATGAAACCATTGAACTTAGGGTATTGGCAAAAGAGATGGCATGAAGAGGGTAGGTATAGTCAATAGTCTGGATATGGAAGGTGAATAAATGTGAGGCATTAAGGATGATGCCCAAGTTTCTGGTTTGGGGAGCAAAGTGAATAATGTTTTCATTCTCTGATAGGGAAAAGAGGGAGCAGATAGAGGATCCTTTTGCAGGGAGGGGTACAGCCAGAGATGATCTAGAGTCACTATGTATGGTTGTTCAGGGTGTGCAC
>NW_017731685.1:1083208-1087733 GCF_001890085.2 Hipposideros armiger | reverse complement strand
TTTTAATTACCACTAAGGCACCATATGGGCTACCCACAGCCCAGAGACAAATTTGATCTTGAACTTGTTACATGTGAACTGTTTGTGGTATAACCAAGTAGAAATGCCTATTTAAAAGTTAAGTATACAGATGTGGAGCCCTAGAGAGAGATCTGGGCTGGACATACAGATGTTCGAGTCATCTCCTTGTTGAAACCATGAGTGCGTGACATCCCTTGGGAAAATAGTGAGAAGAGAATGGTGTTCAAGTGACAAATACACAGTGGGATCATACTTTTAGTTATTTTATGGGCACTTGCTGGAAACAAAGCACCTTAGTCAGCACTACTGATTGAGTTATCTCATTGAAGAGATATGATTTATGATTCTATCATATCATACTGGGGGTGGGGAGGGCATGTCTGATTCCCATTATAGAATTACTAAGATGAATGGATCAATTAAAGTTTTAGAAATCTGACCAAGAGCCTTCTTCGTATACTCTTTTTAAAGCTCATGGAGAGCGCTCCCTATTTCAAAATGGCCAACATATATAATGCTGTGGTTTTCCTCCTTGGAAGCATCATGTACATTAAATATATATATTTTTTGAAGATCTAATTGGCTTTAGTCAGTGATTCTAGCCTAAATATATTTTTTAATGTTTATTTATTTACTCCTGTAGTATTCCATCTGCAGTGAGCCTCTCATAGAGCTGTCCAACCCCGGAGCCAGTGGATCCTTGTTTTTTGTTACCAGTGATGATGAATTTATCATCAAAACAGTTCAGCATAAAGAAGCAGAGTTCCTTCAGAAGCTACTGCCAGGCTATTACATGGTACGTAACTGCATATAATTAAAGCTTCTACTTGCAGTTTAATTACTTTCCTCAAAAGTTTTTTCTGTGTTTTATTTCTCGGTGAGTCTTTGGCATGTTTTTTTCTCTTTGGTAAACTTTATTTTGCATTTAGACTCGACTGTGACATTTGTTGAATAGATTTTTAAAAGCAAAGTAGTAGGGCATAACTGCTGGCTCAGTCATTCCTGGGTTCAAATCCCAGCTCAGCCATCAATTAACTGTGTGACCATGAGTAAGTAAGGGAACTACTGAACCTTAGTCCCCTCATTCTTTAAAAGCGGGAAAATACCTGTCTTACATTGTGGTTGTGATAAAGATACAGGATGTAAGATAAAGGAAGCACTATACTGCAAAGCTCGTTGCGTGCAGTACATAGTGGTAATATGAATGGTTAACGTTTCTTGAGTGCTAAGCTGTATGTTATACACAGCTGTAAGTGCTTTGCATGCATTAACCCATTTAACAATCTTCACAGCAACCTTTGATACTTCAGTCGTTGCCATTTTGTAGATGAGGTAATTGAGACAAAGATAAATGGAGTAAGTTGCCAGGGGTTGTTCAGCCCCTGAGCTGCACAGCTCAGACTTGAACACAAGTGGCAGGCTTCCAAAAGCCTGTATTTTTAACCTCTACACTATATACCAGCACGTATTCAATATTAGCTATTCTTAGTCACTACACTTCAGAATTCAGGTTAAATATGATCCCTGGAAAAATCACCTTTCATGTCATGCTTTAGAGACAGAGAAACAGTAACCTAGTCCTGGTGAATTTACTAGACATTCAATCCAAATTTTTCAAAAGTAAGCACTTTTCCTGAGTAATCTTTCATTTTCATACATCTTACTTCTTGGTACTTTCATAACAGTTATTTATTATCTGTGATTGGAATGGCAACAGGAAGTTTAGATTTCAAAAGTGCCAGTTCAGCTATTCACTTGCTTGAGAGGTAGCAATTGTCATCTTTGTTTCAAAACAAAATTGATGAGATGCTACACAGCTCATTTACAAGTATATGAAAAAATTATTTAATTCCAAAATCCGCTAGAGAGTACATTAAATGCTGTAAATTAGTCCCACATATAAAAATAGGAATCAAACATCTAAAGAAAAAGCTTAGTGAACAGAGTGATCAGATGTTAAAAGATTTTGATCCTGGACAAGTAGTTTAGTTTTTTTTAGAGCAAATTGTCTACTTTATGTTAGAGAATATAGAAGATAAAGATACAGAAAAGGAAAAAGAATGCAACCAACTGTAATTTTTTTTCCCAGAGATACATATTATGAATATTTGGTATAATTTGGTATATATCCTTTCAGATGTATTCTGTTCATACATACATTTTAAAATAATCTAAAATTGGGATCAAACTGACATCACACTCTTTACTAATGTGCTAAGTAAATCTTTTTTTTTTTTACGATTTTATTGGGGTATTGGAGGAGGGGAACAGTGTTAGGGAAGGGGAACAGCCAAGTTGTTGTCCTTCAATCTTAGTTGTGGAGGGCGCAGCAAGCTCAGCTCCAAGTCCAGTCACTCAGCTCAGCTCAAGGTGCTGTGTTACAGTCTTAGTTGTGGGTGGGCGTAGCCAACATCCCATGCGGGAGTCGAACCAGCAGCTTTGTTGCTAAGAGCGCATGGTTCTATTCCTGGGCCACTGGGGTGGCAGCTCAGCTCAGGGTGCCGAGTTCAGTCTTTAGTTGCTGGTGGGCATAGCCCACCATCTCAAAAAGGCAATTTTATTAGGATCATGTGCTCTCACCAGCTGAGCCATCCTGCCACCTGTTGGCAGCTCAGCTCCAGCGCAGCTCATTGGCCCATGTAGGAATTGAACCGGCGACCCTGTTGCTCTCCGGCGACACTCTTGAGCAATCTCTTAACCAACTGAGGCTTTCAGCTGGTCCCTGAAGTGAGTAAATCTTAAACTTCTATAGTTCTAAGCTTAGACTAGTCTCTTATGTGGCTATTAAATTTAAATTAATTAAAATTAAATAAAAGTTTAACATTTACATGAACAAGTGGTTTTATCCCAATCATGTAAGATAGTATAACAAACAATATAATTTGTCCCATTGACAAGAAAAAATGGGAACATTATGTGGTTATCCAAATAGATGTTGAACAGAAACTAAGACACTCAAAATTCAACACCCTCTCTTAATTAAAATTCTAAAAATTGGCAGGGAAATTTTTAACATAATAAGTAAATAAATGAATATACACATATTATACCTTTATCAATCTCCAAGAGTTCACATATCTCATGGAGAAGAACAAGAGCCTTTTCACTGGAAATAATAGAAAAAGACAAGGATGCCCTTCATCAGTGGTCCTTTTTTATATATTTGCTAGAATTCCTTGCAGTACATTTGGAGTACAGGAAAAATGGAGGAATAGTATAAATGCTGTTTTCCACAAATGATAAAATTGAAAATGAGCAAAACTTCAAGAAGATAAACCACTAGTTTCTAGAGGTGGTGAGAGTCCAGCAGATGTGCAAGATAGAAGATAAGCTTCAAAACCCATTGTATTCTATTACATAAATCATATAAAATTAGAGAATATAATGGGGGAAAAGGAGGGATCCCATCATGATGAAAATAATTTATAATGAACATTATTAGAAAAATAAATATAAATAAATGAAGACATACTATAATTCTGATTGGGAAAGCAAGTTATAGTAAGTATAACATATAAACAATAATCCAAACTCTAAGATCCTTGAGTCTATAAAAAGAAATGTACAAGACTAATAATATGAAAGAAACTACAAAATGTTATTGAAGGACATTAAAAATTTTTGAAATAATAAAGAGATATACATCATTCCTGAACTCAGTGTTGTAAAGATTTTAGATACCCACAAATAAATTTATAAATCTAGTGTAATTCCAGTAGGATTTTACCCAGAACTTGACAAAGGTGATTCATTTAAAAGTGAAAACAAGTATTAAGAGCATTTAAACAATTAAACAGTGAAAAAAAATTAAACAGTGGAAGGAAAAAGTTGTAAGAATTGGACAAAACATTTTTGACAAAGAAGAAAAATGGTGGGCCTGCCCTAACATAGACCAAAAATCTGTAAAGCTCTACTAATGTTAAAGATGTGATGGAACTATTTTAATACAGGTCTGGACAGTAGTAGATCAGTGGCTTCAAATAAATAGACCAGAAATAGACCCCTGTGCTTGTCAACTTATTGTGTGATATAGGAAGGACTTAAGCACAACTGGGAAAGGACAGTGTTCAGTAAATGGCTGCTCTTTTGAGAAAACAATTAAATTTCCTATTTCAGATCTTTCACACACAAAACATTAACTCCATGTGGTGCAAAAACCAAATGTAATGACTAAAACTATTAAAGATCTGGAAGAAAATAGAAGAAATTTATAACCTTGGGATATAAAAACTTTGTTAAACGAGAAGCCGAAAAATCACAAGAAACAAGTACATAAATGTGACTACATCAAAAGACAATACATCTGTATATCGAAAAAAATACCAGGCACAAAATTAAGATGAGCACATAGAATATTTCTATAATGATACAACAAAAGTGAGAATACTAACTAGTTTCCTCAAAAGTTGGGAATCAGGATGGATCAGGGACAGTTTGAGACTTCTCATAGATATGCCCTTTACTTTCTCACCTACTTTTAAAGTAAAACAAAAATAGGCATGTA
>NW_017731685.1:1038208-1078208 GCF_001890085.2 Hipposideros armiger | reverse complement strand
TTTTCCAAAAGCAGGGATCCAGCTGTTGGGGTTCTTCTCAACCCCCATGTTTCTATTCCCTGTTGGCTGTGTGTGGGGAAAATGGACATGTAAATAATTGGGTTCCTTTTCTTGAAACATTTCTCTCCCTTAGCCTCACCCTCTGCTTCTATGACAGCCGTCTACACCCATAAGTGAGCTTAGCCCAGGTTGAAAGTGGTGACAACAGAGAGCGCTGCCAGGACATCACAGGTCACTTGCTATCAAAAACAGGAAGTAGGACTGATTCAAACCATCCCCTGTGGCCCCCATGTGACAAACAAGCGGAGAGGCACGTCCTATTTGAAAACTGCTCTTCCTAAGTACTCCATAGTCTTCCCCGCCAAGCCTGCTCCTCTTCCTGTCTTTTGTGACCCAAGGAACCTGATCATCATGGTGCCAGTTGGCCAGATCAGTACCCTGAAGCTACCCTTTCCTTCCTTCCTTTCTTCTCTTTCTTCTTTCTGCACAGAGTAACTCACCATGCCCCATCCAGTCTGCCTCCTCATTTACTCCTCTCCATACGTGTATGTACAGCCACCACCTTTACTGAGACCCTGTTAACTCATCTCCTGGAGTTTTCAGTCGTTTTCAGTGTCATTGCCTTCCAGCCCATCCCCAACGCTGCTGCCAGAGTGATCCTCTGATCAGAAAACCACCAGCTCCTTAGGACACTAGCTGAAGTTCCCCACTGCTTTGGGGCCCAAACCCGTACTTCCTAACTTGGAACATTATGACCCTTCCTGACCTGGTCCCTGCCCCCTTCTCCAGATGCTCTTTTAGCTGCCTTCTCTCTCCCACCTCTTGGATCAGCCCCCATTCTCAGCCATTCTGATCTCCTGGACACTTTCTATGTAGGTTTTGGTCTTTCTGTGCATGTTTCATCTGCTAACCCATTCTGCTGTCCTCTTCACCTGCTCCTTATCTACTCATCTCAGGACTACCCAAGCATCACTTCCTCTAAGACCACCTTGCTGTAGTTCCCCATGCCTCCTGGATTTTACTTCTTTTATGGGATTTAACATACTGTTTTATTTATTCACACACAGATCCTCGAACCTGAGGGTCAAACCTTAATCTCTTTTAACCTACATTTCCCAGTGCTTAGTAAAAGTTCACTGAAATTTGTATTTGAACAAAGGAATAAACACAATGAACTGTCTGATGACAAAGACAGGTGTAATATATACCTCCAAGAAAATCTACCTTTGCTGACTCTTGTGTATTTAGCTGTTTTTAAGTTCTGCCTATTTTGGAGCAAGTATCCAGCTTCACTGCAATGCCCGCTAAATATGGCACTGAGAATTTAAAACGCAGATGATCTCTGTTTTTAATCACTTGGGATTATTTGAAAAACTGAACCGATTATCCCCAAATTAAGAGTCATTTGTGTAACAAAAGTATATATATGTTTCAATTATTTACCCATAGAGGCAACCTTGCAAATAGTCATTAGACTTTATTTCATTTAATACTGACCCCTGTCTCCCTTAGGTGTATGTACTATCTCTGTAACTAGACCGGAAATGTCTCAAAAAGGTCCAAGTTCATTCCTTTACCTCTCTGCAGCTATAGTACCAGGTTATTGTAGATACTCAATACATATTACAAGATTGCGATAAAAACTCTTTTATTTGGAAATGTATGTATTAATTTTGCAAAAACAATTAGGAACTATTTTGCATTCATTTTTAGTTTACTATAATTATTTCTTCTCTGACATAACTTATCTATAAATATCTGAAGAGTCCCATATCCTTTAATTAATTTGATAAATTATTATATCCTGCGATATTTATTGATTGCTGGGGAAATAATATTGACAAAGAACATTAATGAGAGCTTGTGTTTATAATCCAAATATTTCTTATTCCTTCAAGTGGGAGTCATATCAGACATAGTCTTGATAATTAATGACCTAAGTGACTTATTTTACATTTATTATCATTTTTTGAGCAGAAAAGTTATTAATTTTTTAATAGTGTGGAACCAATTTTCTCTTTTCACACAAATGTCTGTCACCATAAATATTAATGGGTTTTCAGAATTTAATGAAGCCAGTCTTAAGAATACCGAGACTTTTTGATGTATAAACTGGGATCTTTCTATGTATGGCAAGTTCTAAATTTGTAGATCAAATTCTTCTCAGTATGGGTTATTTTCTATAATACTTAATTTAACATTAGGGCTAGTGCTTATGCTCAACTATAATTTTGTTTAACATTACTATTATTCTTCTTTCTGCATTTAGTTTAGCAGTTTCTTCTCTTTTTTATGTTGGTTGCCTCCCAGTTATCGTTAAAGAGGAAAAAGTGCTTCGGACCTAATAGAAAAGAGATGTACATCTCTCTTACTGATGACAGTGCTGACATTTAAGCTACAGTAAAACCTTGGATTGCAAGTAACTTAGTTTGCGAGTGTTCCGCAAGACGAGTAAACATTTCTAATACATTTTAACTTGGTAAACGAGCGATGTCTTGCAATACAAGTAGTTTGTTTCTAGAATGAATTATTCTCACAAACCAAAGTATTGCTGTATTTCCTTTATCACTAAGGAATTGGATTTTGTTTTTAGACTTCAGCTAAAACATGAGAATGGGACAGGAATGTCATTGACTAAACAACTTTGTACCATACCTTAAAAACATTACTTACTGGGGCCAGCCAAGTGGCTCAGTTGGTTAAGAGCTCGCTCAAGAGTGCGAGCTCTGAGCAACAGCGGTTCAATTCCTGGCTTGAGCTGAGCTGCCGCTCAGCTGCCAACAGGTGGCAGGATGGCTCAACTAAAAAACAAACAAACAAACAAAAAAGATTACTTACCAAAAAAAGATATAGATAAATTCACCATGTTTCAGATTATTTTCTACAAACATTATAATCCCATGATCTATTTTATTTGCTTCATTGTTTTAAATGATGAGTTTTGCTATCTATAATATTAGTTATTTTGATACCATTACAATAGAAACATAAGGCAGAGTTAAAGTTGGTAAACAAATGAGTAAATAAAACCAACTCATAGAATCAAAGATTGTTGGAGCTGGAAAGAATCATAAAGTTCCCGGGAAACAGTGGAGCAGTGCGTTCCATGCTCTCGTCTGAGACAAAATGATTTTCAACATGGATGTCTATACCTAGGCAAGCCAGATTTCCTTGTGAGAATAAAAACAGGCATTGACATGTATGCAAGGACTTTTAAAGGTTTTCTACCTATACAGTCCTCTTTAATGAAAAAATTTTATTTTGAAATAATTGTAGCTTTGCATGCAATTGGACCAAAATATACAGAGAGCTCGCCTATGCCCTTCACCTGGTTTCCCCAGTGGTAACATCTCATACAGCCTTACTACAATTATTGCAGCCAGGAAATTGACTTTGATACATTCCGCTGACCTTTTGCAGACTTCACCAGTTTTACATGAGTTCATTTGCATGTGTGCATGGATATGTGTGTATATAGTTTTATGTAGATTTATGTAACCACCACAGTCGAGTAAGGACAGTTCCTTTACCAAAAATCCCTCATGTTACCCTTTTATATGTGGCCACAGCCACCTCCCTCCCTCACAAGGCCTCCCCAGTCCTTTGCAACCACCAGTCTCTTTCATCTCTGTAATTTTATCATTTCAGGAATGCCATATAAATGGAATCATACAGTATGTAACCTCAGAGATTAGCTTTTTTCATTCAGCATGATACCCTTGAGATCCATCCAAGTTGTTATGTGTATCAGTAGTTTGTCCCTTTTTATTGCTGAGTGATATTTCATGGTATGGACAATACCACAGTTTAACCATTCACTCACTGAAAAAGAACATGTGGGTTTTCTCTAGTTTTTGACTGTTAAAAATAAAGCTGCTGCGAACATTTGCATGCAGGTTTTTGCATCAGCTAAAGTTCTCATGTCTCTGGTATAAATGTTGAGTGCAATCGCTGTGTCATGTGGTAAGTACATGCTTGGTTCTGTAAGCAGCTGTCATACAGAGTGGCTGTACCATCTACATTCCCACCAGCTGTGTATGAATGATCTAGTTTCTTTACCTCCTCACCAGCATTTACTGTTGTCGCTACAAATTTTTATTTTAGCCACTCTGATAGGGGTGCATTTCAGTCCCTTGTTAAAAAATTACTTGAGTATGTGCTCCAGCAAAGCAAAAGATAAATCCAACAAAAGAAGCAGTTTGGGGATATAGGAAGAGTGATGAAAATGAAACAGAAAAACTTACAATTAAGTCTAATGGCTGATCATATGTCTGTAGATTTCATGTAATTACTAGGGATTCCCAGGAAGGAGAGGCCTAAGGTACAGGAATTTACCATGTGTTTCTAATAAGTATTTCTGTGAGACTTTACAGGGTCATAGCACTTTATCTGACTCTATTCTACAGCCATTGGTATTTCTACATTATATTATAATTACTTGGGTACATATCTAATGTTTGCCTATTAAAATCTGCTCTCTGGGAGACCAGGAACCGTGGGGCTTCATGTTCCTACCCTTCAAATCACTTAACAGGATAGCAGTTGTCTCGGTGTTAGTCTTTTGAGGAAGCCTAAGAGATAACAATAGCAAACATTTTTTAAAATGTGAATCTTACCTAATCAATAAACATAATAAGAGCAGACTTTGGTAATGGCCTATCCGTGCGTGGTTTGGTATGTGATAGAATCAGAGTAAATCATCATTGTGGATTGTAAATATCAACATTGTGAATTTGTAGGTAATCGTTTGAAGTAAATTCGTATTGCTCATTTGGCCAGTGTCTGTTAATGACCAGTAAATTAGTAAATTGCAACTCTGTTGACCTTGCAATCTACTCAGTTATTTATTTAGGTGGTGCCTGGGGTCCCCATTTAAGACTGTGCATCACAGCTGTTCATCAGTCCTGGAAAGGGGCTGATGTTTGTCCAGCCTCTTATGGAAAGCAGCTTCTGCTGGCGTTAACAGAAGGGACATGATGGTCAGTACAAGTGCGTTTCCGGGTAGCTACAAAAATCAAAATACTCTTCTGTGTTGTTCATGCCTGAATTTCTGCTCAGGATGAGATACCTCAATTTGAGCCTGACAAGTAATGCTCAATATTTCAAAACCAGCTGTTCCCGGTTATGGTAGAGGGAGGGTTCCATCTTAGATGTAACGTATAGATACCAAAGTAGCTTAGCATTTAAAACACATCATACATAATATAAATTCAGATAATACATATATAAAATACAGTATTTAACGAATGATTTTTGTGAACTATAAGGGCACAGTTCCAAGGCTCAGTTCATCCGTAGGTTGGTTCAGTTATCATTTATTGTGGGCTTGCTCTGAGCCAGGCAATGCTTGACAATATAGGTGGATTCTCTCATTACTCTTCACAACAGCCCTGCAAAGTGAGTGGCAGATCCCTTTTGACAGATGAAGTGGAGACTTGGGAGAGGTTCAGCTTCCCTACGTTCACACAGCTTGCAGTGCTGGGTCCATGGTTTACACCCAGGTCTCTCTAACCCCAAAACCAAGGCTCTTCCATCAGTACACTCTCCTTAAGAGCCTTGTAGGTGTAATGGGGGAAAGTCTGCTGAAATGAAAATGTTAAGTAAATGACACATAGGCAGACAGAGACAGGAAGGGCTGGAAGTGCCCCAGGCCTGGTTTTCTAGCTCTGACAAGGAGCTGTTGGAGAAGGAGTTAAGAAAGGACTCTATCAAAATAGAGGAATTAGTTGGGCCAGGGCAATGAGTTCATGAAATCTTGCAACGTACTTCAAGAAGGTGGGAAAAAGGAAAATAATGCCAAGTAACTGAGGAACAGAAAGAAAAGTTAGTGATCCAAACATTTAACTTTAAAACTTTAATGAAAAGTATAATCAAGCACATTGACACTTGCCAACTGTTACCGACATGTGTGCACATGAAATCCTATTAACTTGAAAGCAAAACTTCTTTCTGAGAAATGTAATAGCTATAGTGGAGTTGATTGTTGTTCAAATCTTGTGAAGTAGGAGATCAGACTAGATGTGTAACATTGAATCCTGCCTGTGTGAGCAGCTTTTGAGAATTCTCATTAACTACAGAAATTGAAGGATTATCAAGTAGTTTTTTGGTTTGGGTTGTTTTTTTTTTAACCCGCACCTCAAACCCAATGGAGTATTACAAGAATTTCAACAGAAAGAATGGAAATGGGAGACTGAAAACATCTTCCTTGATCCTAAGAGGCAAACAATTTTTTCCTGAAAAAAAAAATAGTACCTGAAGATTAGAGAACTCACATATTTCCTGAGGTGGTGGTGGTGGTGGTGGTGGTGGTGGTGGTGGTGGTGGTGGTGGTGATGTGTCTAGCTAGCTTTCATTTTAAGTAACTTATCACATAGAAATATAAATATACAATAACCCAAGTTAATGTTAACTAAAATCTTTGGACTTATGAAATAAAATGATGCTATATCTAGTATATTAGGGTTTCCTGCTTTTGTGTGAAAAGAACGTACCTATTTTTGATTTTGGAGATTCTAGAGGTAAGGTCAATGTAGGTCCCAAATGGGAGGACTCACCAAGTATCTGAGGGGACGGAACAAAGGGAAGGAAATGTCCCCACAGGCCATATCCTCCTCCCTATTGGGAATCCTGGGAAACCAGAGAAAAGAGCGCTAGCAGGAAGGGGAAGTGGCCGCAGGCGGGGCGTGACAGCAGCAGCCTTGGCTTTCAAGATGTGTCTGGAAAGCTTTGGAGGTTGGCCAGTGTGCATCCGGTTGTGGATGCCAGTGTAAGTCACCCAGATGACCATGTGAAATAGAGCAGGGTTGTGAATACCCCGGCCAAAGGAAACCAAGGGGTGGCAAACCCTAGCAACTTACCAAATGGAGTTGAGTCTCCACAGCTTAGGAAAAACTTCTGGAATCTGTTGATAAACTGAGTTACAGAGAGTTAAGGAGTTGAGAGTTTCCAAGGTCTGGGAAAAGGTTACAAAGTTCAGAAAATGGTTCCAGAACATGCCTTGTGGTGTGTTACTCAGCTTGCTGTGCACCTGTCAAACACAATCTTATCTTCAACTTAGGCAACCAGAAACACGTTTAAAGAGGAAAATGGGTTTGATTTTTATAGGGCTTTCTTGTATTCATTCAACATCCAGTGCACGTTTACTGAGTACCCACAGTGTTGTAGGAATGGCACTTGCTTGACTGACTTGTGAAAGGCAAGGTATTTCCCTGGCTGCACGTTGATTCTAGTTGTTTTCAGAAAGGTCACATACTGCTGGCGTCTGAAAGGCTTTGGCTCATGTGTAGGGTTCTTCATCCCTGTCAGTATCAGTCAACGCTTTTTATATGCCCCCCCCCACTTTCCCTGTAAGTGAATGTCCCTTTGATATCACCAATGTTCTCCCTTCAAAGACATTTCTAGGTTTAGTATTTTGATCCAGCAAGTATAACTCTTCTCTCCTCACTTTTGTCCCTAGACATTCTGCACTTCTATATGGTGAGGTAGAAAATCTCCATGGGAGCGTTTCTGCCTCCCCCAAGAGTGAAATAGCCAAAACCAATCTGTTATTAATGAATTTATATATTCAGCTTCAACTTTTCATTAGAAAAGATACATCTGTGTACTTTTCTACATGTATACTTCACAAAAGTATGTCTCAATGATACAGAGTCCACCGGACATGTCAGCTGTCCATAGCTATTAGGGATGTAGGGAAGTTAAAACCTAATGTTTATTGAAAATGTCCTGATCCAGCCTGAATGTGAGCCTGGCTGGAGTCTGCATCTCATTAATTTCCCGTCATTTCTCCATGCAAAGAACTCATTTGTAAACTTGCCCATGTTCAGTCAGCTCCAGCTGTTCCAAAGACAAACTCCTCTAGATGCCAGCTCAATATTTGCTGCATTTTCACCAGTAGCTGATAATCTGTCTTCAGATCATGGCTGACGTTCTTTGGAGGTAGAGATTCACCATCCTGTAATAAATATTCCTCTGTCTGAAAGAGCTATCCAACTTTTTTCTAAATTGTTAGCAATTTCAGGGGAAAAAAAACTGTCAATAACCACATTTTCAAGAAACAGAGAAAGCAGTTGATCCAGGTTGCAGATTTATTTTCTCTATGCCCAGATGTGCAGGAAAAATAGTTTCTTAATTTTCCACGTGTGATTTTGCTTACTGAAATCTGCTTCCCCAAATTTAAACTTACCAATTCATAATATTTCAGTCTCTTCTGGTGTAAACAGTTACCTCTTAATTTAAATAGTCTCAATAAAAGTTGAACTCCCTCGCAGGGTGAGTGTCAATTGTCCTTCTTATTATTCCACCTTGTTAGGTAAATATCATTGGAAATGTAGAATCTCCATCACATGTTCATGACACACAGAGACAAGAATATTGCTACAGGCCCCTCCACTTATGTTCTATTTCCACCTCGAACTATCACCCTCATGCTCTGTGGGATGTGGCACTGAGCCATCCTCTTATACTTTCTTAAATTTTGAGCATATGTATATATTAATATTTTAAAAGTAAATTATAATGCCTCAAGACCTCAAAAAAAAAAAGAATTCATTTCTAGTGATAACTTGCACAACCCAAGTTTTCCCTCTCTCCTTAAAACTCATCCTGTAGGTAGGTACTTGCTGTTGCTCTTAAAAGTTGTTCAGTGCCAACGGTGACTTTCCAGGACCTAAGATTCTTTGCCCTGTGGAAACTTTGATGATCTCAGAGCTTGAATCGGCTTGATTTCTCTAGTGTCAGACCACCACAGGAACCTCATTTGATAAATCCTGCCTTACCTTCCTTCTGAATTAATTATGTGTCATTTAACCAATAGTTTTGAATTCTTGCTATGCATGAGTGTCTGTGCAAAGTCCATGGGAGGTACAAAAAATGAATGGGATATGGTCCTTTAAAAAGCTTCAAGTTTAAAGGGCCGGCTGAGTGGCTCAGTTGGTTAAGAGCTCGCTCAAGAGTTTGAGCTCTGAGCAACAGCGGTTCGAGTCAGCCCGAGCTGAGCAGCCGTGAGCTGCCAACAGGTGGCGGGATGGCTCAGCTAAAAAAAAAAAAAAAAAAAAGCTTCAAGTTTAAAGTTTACGTTCAAACTATCACAGCCTTATTTATTATGGGATAGATTCTCCCATTATTATATCATCCCTCTCTTTGTCCATTAGAGTAAAGTGGAGAGGGGAACAGGAGTACTTCCTTACCCAGAGAGGTAGTTCTTCCGAGGGGGTGGACTGTACAAAACAGTGGTGAGGATAGAGGAATTCCACTTCATACACCGAAGTAGATGTGGAAAGAGACTGAGTGGCCTCTGAGTCTCGCTGGACAGCCCCTGGGCTCTCTGCCATTAAGACACAAATCATTCATGGTGAAGCCAACTAGAAGATACATCATGTAATTAGAAAAACTTGGCAATTTTATTATAAAATAATACTTTTAAATGTGTTTAGAAAATAATTTGTTAAGACACCTTTATTTGTAGAAACAAAGTGTCTGTAAAGGAAAACAATCCAAAACTCATCCAATATAGCAGTTGATAAATACATACACACACACACACACACACACACACACACACACACACACACACACACCAGGGGTGCCAAAAACATATAAACACATGACTTGTATTCATCTTTTGGCATCGGTATATATTGAGTATTACAATTTTAATACAGTTTTCCTTTTTTAAGGTGTGTGTACAGTTTTTGGGCACCCCCAGTATACACACACACACACACACACACACACACTCACACGCACACGCATATATAATCTTTGGAAATGACAGATGGCTACTTCTAATGCTTATAAGTATTCTAAAACTTCAAGCTTCCTAAGTGAGCAAAAACAGTGTTAGTATAGATCAATCCAGTACAGCCCAGAATTCTAAATCACGGTGCTAGACACAGTGAAAAAGACACCTTTGCCGTAATTAGGCTATAGATTGAATCTTTATTTCAGCCTGCTTCACCAGCCAAAATTATGTGGCTTGTCACAGCCTGGTGTTGTTTTTTTCTCTGTTATATTAGCAAAGAACACTCTGAGCTTTTTGAAGAAATTAAATTTAAAAGGCAACATTCAGCATTAACTTGACTTGCACATGCAAGTACTTCTGCAGCCATACTCCAAGGGGCCTACTTTGGGAGAAATGGCAGAACCTTGGATTCATTTCCTCCCCTGAACCAGTGTGTCCAGGAATGCATAGATTCTCTAGGATACTATTGATATTTTGAATCATCTTATGTTGTTGAATTAACACAAATGTTTTTGACAACCGTTTATTCAAGGACGATACCAGTCTAGTTTGAAAAATTACTCAGGGCCTTTGATACATCTTCCTGTCAGCTCCATATTTTGTTAACTTGGTTTTCCTTTAGATCTTCTAGCAAAGGATTATCGGGTGAGATGAGTATAGAACATAGCAACTTTTCTGCTTTAACTCCTTTAGTTAAGATCCCAAATTTTTATTTTTATTTTTTATCTGTTACTGTCTCTACCCCGTCATCAGCAGAGATAGTGGTAAGTTAATACTAAACAGGTATATAAATGCATTTCATTGAAGAATTTCAAAGGAGAGCATTAAATTTTATTTTTGAAAAGTTTAAAGATATATAAAAGTGGATAGAGTACTACAATGAACCCCCATGTAACCTCTACCCAGCTCCAGCAATTTTCAACTCAAGGCCAATCTTGTTTCGTTCCACTGTCCTCTTCCCCCTGGAGCTTGAAGCACATCCCAGGCATCACATCGTTTTACCCATATATGTTTTAGTAAGAAGCCCTAAATACTAAGGACTCCTTTTATTTAAAAAAAAATAATAATATAATGCTACTATCATACTTTGCAAAATTAATAATTCTTAATGATCATCAAATACATAGTCAGTGTTTAAATTCCTAATTGTTTGGGAAATGACTTTTTTACTTGGGATCAGAATTTAAATAGGGCCTACTTGTTAAGTCCCTCCCCCATCACTTTTTTTTTCCCATTGTGAGAGTATTTGTTGAAGAAATTGGTCTGTTTATCCCACAGTCAATATTTTGCTGATTACATCCCCATGGTTTCTTTCTACATGCTTCTCTCTCTGGTTTTTCCTGTAGATTGGTTGTTGAATCTAGACGTTTGGTCTAATTTAGGTTTGACTTCCTGCTTGGCAGTTGTTTCCTCCTGTCAGGAGGCGTATACTGTCAGAATGCCTTTCTGTGAGTTTAGCAGCTGTTGACCACTGAATAAATCCATTAATTCATTAGGGGTTGTAAAATGGTAATGTTGTTATTCTGTCACACATTAGCTAGAATACTCAAAGGATTTCTAAACAAGAGAGTGCCTGGCACATTGTAAGTGTTCAATAAAATGTTAATTGAATGGATTAATAAGAACCCTGTGACATGGGAAATTATTGCATGCCATTGATAGAAACCTTGCTTGCCTAAGATCCAATTAAGAAAGCATCTCTTGTCGTCTTAGAATCATCATCTTCCCCTATTTTGCATAAAACATCACTTACAGATTACTTAAGTTGCATTGTCTTGGTCACTGTGTTTTTTGGTGCTGGGTACCAATTTTTTAATGCAGCTATTTATTTGAAGTTCTTTAGACTTATCTGATGATTCTTCTTTCCTAGTCTTATGCCAACTAAGCTTTGCATTGCTTACATATTGGGAAAGCAGAGAAATGGAGGACAGGAACGCTACAGAGGCCCTGAGATGTGCTGCAGAACAGAGCCCCCATCTTAGGGCCCACACCCAGGACCCTTTAACCCACTGGATGGTTAACAGTTTTTGTAGTTGACCCAGGCTGTGATGCACTCTGTTTGCAAAGGCTTCCTAAAAAGAAAAGTGATATTTTTACCCGACTCTGAGCTCTGCCTAGTTTATAGCAAGACAAGCCTTTTATCTGCCATTTAACTGTGTGCCTACAAAACAGTAAATTAAAACTCTGTAAATAACAGCTTGATTTTTGCCCTTGACACAGTGTGCCTAAATACCTCTGGTGGGGGTAGGTTTGAAAACACTGTAGACGATAATCTCTGTTTTTCTGATAACATCGGCACATAATCACAGTAAATGCTTTCACTGCCGGAGATTTTTCACGACCACGGGAATCATGAAGCACAAGCTCAAGTTCTCATATTTAAGACATAGCTGTGCTAAACATTCTTGCTGCTGAATATTTTGGCATTGTTTGTACACATGACAAGCAATATAACGGGGGGCTGCCAGTTAGCTCAGTTGGTTAGAGCACAGTGCTCACAACACCAAGGTTGCTGGTTCGATCCCCACATGGGCAAAAAAAAATACAAATTTTTAAAACAATATAACAAATACATATTTCGGCTATGTTCAGAGTGCACAGCAGGGAGCACAAAGTAAAACAAATTTTTGGTGAGCAGAGCACTCTTGTGTGTATGAGAGGAAAAATATAATTACAACCTGAGGTCGAATTTTATTCTGTAGAGGGTCACTGATTATGTGCTTCGGTTTTCACAGGGAAGATGCGTTCCCAACATTTTGTTGAGATCATGAGTATAATTTTCAGGGAGGTAAGAGTTGAGATAGGCTTTGAACAACTAGTCAGGATTTTAAAAGATAGTAAGACCTTCTAGAAGAAACAGCATGGGCAAAAACATCAGGGGTTACCTCTTGAGGGCACATTTAGGATCATTAAGGGACTCCAGTTTGACTAGCCTGAAAGGTATCTCTAGGCAAGTATTAAATAACAGAGAAAAGTTGGATGGAGCTGTAGTCATGCAGACCTTCAATGTCAGAATGAGACACTGGCACCAGGCTGAGAGACTGAAGGCTTTGGGTAGGGGCGTCATGTGACCTGGTCAAGCAAGGGTGTCAGAAAGGGACAAAGTCAGTGTACCGAAGTTCAGAAATGTCCAGAGACCATTGGAAATATATAGGGCTGGAGCTTAGGAGTGAGTTCGGACTAAAGATAACATTTTAGGAGTTTTCTATAGAGAGATGATAGTTAAAATCTATCTCTAACTATTCTCAAATCTATCCACTTCTCCCTTGGACTCCCTTGCTGCCACCTCATTCAAGTGTCACCATCTCTTACCTGTACTTGTGAAATACTTCCCCATCAAAAGTAGGTACCCCTTGTGTGGGGTATCTCCCCAGCACCCTGATTTTCCTCCCAAGACTTACCCTAATCTGTAATTCAGGCTTGTGTAATTTTGAGGACAGTATAGTTGTCTGTTTTCCTTACCTCTGAAGATCTAGCACTTTCCATGGTGGCTGGCACAGACTAGATACTCATTATTTTTTCCGCCAAGAAAAGACTAAATGAATGTCACTGCCGAAAAGTAGAGAAAAAAAAGAGTTGAGGAGAGAACTCTGGTGAGCATCTTTAGGCCACAGACAGAAAGAGCAGGAAAGACAAACAGAAAGGCAAAGAGCCAAGAGAAGGCAGGACACGGCAGCTGAGGGTGAGTGGAGATTCTAGGGGTGATTGATTCTACAGGTGAAGGAGTGACAAAGACAATAAGAATGGCTGACACTTACTGGGTGCTTTCTGTATGCTAGTTGCTGTCCTAAGACTTAACATGGATTACCTCCATTAGTCTCCTCACTAACCCAGTGAGATAGGTGTCCCTGTTACCTCCGCTTTACAGATGAGTAACGAGTCCCAAAAAGGTTATGTGCTTTGCTCAAGGATAAACAAATGGGGTTGCCATGAGTCAAACCAGGTCACCTGGCCCCAGAGCATGGAGACTTAACCACTGTGCAACTACTCTGGCTTCTAGCAGCGGGACAGGTAACAGTGTGCAGGTCTAAGTAGTAGGGCAGAAAGATTGAAAAGGGGACCAGCCACTCTCTATGGCCTTTGGCCATGAAGAGAGAACAGCAGTGTCCATCATTCTGAGTTAGACCATCTCCCACATTAGGTCACCAAATCTGCAGAAACTATATATGAATGGAATCATTCCTAATGCATCACTGGCCATGAGAGAGACTGGAGAATATGCTTTTATTTCAGAAACAGATAGCTTTGATCATGTCTTCGGGATATTGTAACAGCTGCTTTGACACACACTTTTTTACTACATTCCATTATTATTATCGACTTAAAATAATCCTTGAGAGAGAAAAAGAGAGTCTGGATTTAACAGTAAAAATTTTGTGGTATTCCAACTTGCTTTCAGTTTTACATATGCCTGTGAACCGTTCCTGCTTTCTCTCTTTTTTTTTTTAACAGCTGAAGAAATAAAAAGTCTTGCCCAAGGTATATGGAAAAGCACCTGTATTTGCATTGCAACCTGTGTTTTGCATAGCAGATGCACAGGCACAGAATCTGCCAGTAACAGCCAGGTCAGGCAGACAGTCTAGAGCAAAATGTGTCCCTGATTGACAGACTAGACCAATCGGTGGCTGTCCTGTTGCAGAATATTGCATACTCTTAAAGCTCACAATGTTAAGATTTTGGCAGATTTATAGATTCCTTTAATTAAAGAACTGGAAGGATACGAATAACAGAACTATTTCATTCCTAATTGATGCAGATCTGCAACGCACATGACTAAAATCTGTTCCCAGAAATTTCCATTACAGAAAGTTTGAATTTGATTTAAAATATATGCCAATATATGTGTCTTTTTCTTCCTCAATTTTTTTAATGGGTGGTGACTTGGCCTAACCCAAAATCTAACTATCGTGGTCAGCTCTCCACACAATGGGAATAGAACTGATATTTTTTAAGCCTTTCACTCTGAAAGCACGAGGCTGATATCTTAAGGACAATTCAGCACCATTGAGGGATGCGGATAATCCAATGTAAGAGTAGAGAGAAAAATGAATCTCTTTTAAAATTTATTGGTAGCTTTTTCTTAGTTAACTCTCTCTTGAAGTTTATTTTTAAAAAGTACAAATATTTTACCACTTAAAGCATTGGGACAGCATCAATAGCTACAATTGGACCACAGCTCGACTTTGTATCACTTCTAAAATGCACTGTTCTCTTTGGTCTGGCCTTGGGCAGGAAAAGAGACTGCAAGTACAAACCAACCAGTTCAGGTTGACTATTGCATTAAAAATGTAAGAAAAGTTATTTTCTAAAGAAAGCTTTTTGACAAGCAGAATTAATTTGTGGAAAATGAAATAAATGCAATGGCATCAGGAGGGCCTTTCGGTCTTGACTACTCTTCCCTGTACCACTCTGGATGTCTGTGAGGAACGCTCCCCACGCCGTCACAGGGTCTGATGACAGTTAGCTTTTGAAGCCAGTTCACTGCCTTGAGGGAACACTCACGTCCCAATAAGTAGTTTGGGCTGTGCAGGGCACAAGGCTGGGGCGTTTGCCCATTAAAAGGACACTGTCCCCTTAGACAGATTGTGGGGCCATCATTTTATAACCCCTTAACCAGCAGTGCTCTGGGGTCAGCTAACCTTTTCCTGTTGAACATCCAAATGATACTACTGGGTACCCACTAACCCAGAACTTCTAAAGGAATTGGGACACACCCAAAGGGTAAGCAGCTAGAAATGCAACGACAATATTTTTGTTGGCCTTTTATGAATTTTTGTTTTCAGAAGTGTAACTCCAGGCATTACTTCAAGCCGACATCTGAGGTCTCTCGCACTAGTATGAGCAATGAGTCACCTTGACTTATAATTATGATGATAACTAGCAGTTAACTGAGCACTTTCTTTGTACCAGGAATTTTTCTAGGCACTTGACCTGCATTTCCATATTTAATTTTCAGAAGCACCCCATGTAGTAGGTGATATTATTGTCACCATTTATAGAGGAAGAAACTGAGACACAGGAAGGTGATATAACCTGCCTAAGGTCACAATGTCCATGCTCTTTATCCTGCACATCCTTACCCAACAGTCTCTCTAGGAAGGGACGCACTAACACTGATAAATGTGAGTAGAAAAATTGGCATCTGTAGGCGGCGATCGTTGTACAGGTTTATGGAGCTCCCTGAGTGGGCACTATTCTACCAAGCCATCCTTTCAGTATGGTTGAGAATTACAAAGGCTAAGATCCTTCTACACTTGTTTCTGTCTTAAGTAAGCACTCAGTCTCTGCTAGTATTCTCTTTTAAGTTTGGGTTCTTGGGAACCCCAATGCAAAGCTGTCCTGTTTTCTTCCACGGCTCTGTGCTACTTTATGGAGGGGTAAGGCACTGATAAGCCTCCATGGAGAACCAACCAATGGGTCTGATGCCCAAGTGTTGGGTCAGTGGTTCCTTCCTCCTCCACCAATCTTGGCATCACTCCTCCTTAGGTTGGGGAAGTTGGTTCCACATTACTATCAGGACACTCTGATCTCGTGAGTTAGAAAGTTCCATAGCCTAACCCTCTTAAGTAATAAGACTCTTCTCTCAGCATTTGCCTGCCTCCTTTCTGCAAGTACTCAACTTGGTATCTGAGAGATGAAGGGTGAACACCCTGGGATAATTGATTCTCCTTTGCAGCCTGCTTTCAGTTTTCCTCATTGACAGCAAAGTTGCATAAGACCCAGGAATGTAACCACATGCTTCCAAGGCCACGTGCACCGTAGTTCACAAAGCCTGCTGTCAGATGGCATTCATGAAGTGGCAGCCACAAGTATTTGACTCCTGAGGCCTGACCCCTCTTGGTAGTATCATAAATGTCTGTCAAAAAGCAGTTGGGCTGGGCTGGCTGAGTTGGCTCAGTTGGTTTAGAGCTCGCTCAAGAGTTTGAGCTCTGAGCACAGTAGTTTGATTCCCAGCCCAAGCTAAGTTGCCACTGAGCTGCCAACAAGTGGCAGGATGTCTCAGCTAAAAAAATAAATAAATAAATGTAAAAAAGAAAGCAGTTGGGCTGAGGGAGAATGAGAAGCATAAGAAAACCTGGGTATTCAAACCCTGGTTAAACAAGTATCTATAAACGGATCCTGAAAGGCATTTCCTAACTAGGGTATAGTGACAGGTTATAATGTTGATTCAGAGACAGCTGTTCTGCCACACAGGACTGTCTTACTTTCTGGGCAGTTTTGTGTAAGAAATGTCAGGCATTGAAAAATCTGTTGTAAGATTGGTGGTTACCACAGGGGAAGGGGCGGGGGGAGGAGGATGAATAGGGTAAAGGGATCAAACATTCGGTGATGGAAGGAAACTAGGCTTCGGATGGTGAGCACATAATAGAGTATACAGATGTCATATTATAAAGTTGTGTATCCGAAATGTATATAATGTTATCAACCTATGTTACCCCCCAATAAATTTAATAAAATAAGTGAAAAAAATTCTGTGGTAGAGGAGAATCATATTCAAACTACTAGGGAAAGAACTTTATCATAGAGGGAATTACCCCATTTTCAGGCACTCCTCCTGGACACTCACCACTGAAGAGGGGTCCTGAGTGTCAGAGCCACACTACACTCAGAAGCCACGTTGACTGCCTCTTATCTTGACCATGTCCCCCACTGCTTTCCTGTCAGAGCATCCCTATCTCCTTTGTCTGGCTGCATCCAGCTACTTTTAATTCCTTCTCTTCCCCACTGTTTGCTGAATGGATAATTAAGCATTAAGTCCTGTTCTTTGTTGAGATCATAATTTTTAAAAAGACTTGCTACAGGAAATTGGCAACTTTGTAAGACAAGCTTTGGAAAGGAAACCAATGAACTCCAGCAAGATTAAGATTTTGAGAACAGAATCCAGACAGAAACACATTCCAGCTGAGTCTTCATGCTGAGGAGGCTACAAGTTTGTAGAGACCCCCTGGTTGGGTTTCTCTGCTCTAGTGCTTGAGTGTGGATACTGGAGTTGACTGCCTGGGTTCAAATCCTGGCAATGCCATTTGCGAGCTGTGTAGCATTGAGCAAATTAGTTTATCTCTCGGTGTCTCAATTTTTTCATCTGTAAAATGGAGACAATAATAGTACCTAGCTCAAAGAGTGTGGGTGAATCCAAGTAAACCACTTAGTACTTGGCACATGGAAAGTGTTCAGTAAGTACTATTAGTGAAACATTCATGGAGGGTTACAAAAAGGCATGCTTACTTTGGGTTGGTATAAAAACATCATCTTAGAGTCATTGTCATAATCCTTACTGCACTTGAGCCAATAATAACCTCAAATGTTTTTACTATGATCTTTCCTCTATGGGCCACCCCCTGGGAGGGATGCAAGAGCTGTGAGTCTGCATTATCTAGAGCACTGTGATTCTGTGCAGAGGAGACTTATGGGCCATTAGAATTGACTGTCCTCCTGGTTCTTTGACTTACTCAGGTACTGGAAAGCTTCAAGATCATGGATTATAGCCTCTTGCTGGGAATCCACATCTTGGACCATTCCCTCAAAGAGAAAGAAGAAGAGACCTCACAAAATGTGCCTGATGCTAAGCGGCCTGGGATGCAGAAGGTCCTCTACTCAACAGCAATGGAATCCATCCAGGGTCCAGGGAAACCTGGAGACGGGGTCATCGCAGAGAACCCGGACACGTAAGTACAGCTGCCCACCCACGCACCCTCCTGGCTGGGGCAGCCCACATTACTGGATAATTACATGCAATTACGTTCCCTTCTTGGTGGCTCTTTGGGACTGGATGCCTAGCTGGTGCTGTAGTGGAGTGAGCCAGCCTTCATTTCTACTCATCTGTGGATAACTAGAGGAGTGGCTGTTCTTTGAGTTATTATCATTCTCTCACCCACATGGTTTCCTTGTTTCAGTGGCTCCATTTTTTAACAATGACTGAAAATGTTTTTACCCCCATTTACTACATATTCAAAACATCCACCACAGCAGGGAGACTATACTTTGAATTTGAATAAACATGTATTTAAGCAAATGCATGATAGGAATTATGTTTGAAATTGAGAGCTTCTTATCTGCATAGAGGATTCTGTTGTTCTAGTCCTGTCCCCTGGCAGATGTGGTCTCTTGCCTCGAGCAGGTGTGTAGTAACCGGAGGATGAGTCTGCATGTAGAAAATACATATTGACTAAAAGAAACAATTACAACCAAAGAAAATGATCGAACTGGTTGACTGCATCACATGTGTGTACCAGCTGAGCAAGGAGACTGACTGAAAGACACAAATCATTTTCCTTAGCCATAAGTGTCTGCCTTCTAGGAGTCTTCAACAATGACTAAATCACAGGCATATTTCATTTTTATAAAGGAAATCTTTACATATAAAACTTTTTTTTAAATCCTTGCTTGTAAATCCACCTAAATGTCCAATAATTGATTTAAAATATTATTTTCTCTCAGTAGAGTGAAATACCACACAGCCATTAAAAAACACATCGAATACGAGGAAACAGTCATCATTTAGAAAGTGAAAAATTCAGGTTATAAAACATGATAAATTAATCACTTTTGTGGACTAATAAACACACACACACACACACAGAGGAAAGGTGTACCAAATGTTAATAGTGATTATCTTTTCATCCTATGAATGGATTCCTTATATACTTTTTCTCTGAGCTTTTCTGTATTTTAAAAACAGTGAATATATAAAAGTGTTACATTTTTTAAAAGGAATACTTTAAAATACTTCTTAAATGATTGCTCATGGTGCTAGAATAGGAATAATTTTGTAATTGGGTTCTTTCCACCCAGTTCTTCAGTGCTGACATCCATGGTATCATTCCCCTTTGTGGGAAGTACATCCTTCTGGATTCCCAGGAAGACTTTAACTGATTCCAGGAAAAAAAAAAATGATGAAGGGAGAGATAGTCCAGAATTCTTGAAGATTGTTCATTTTTACTTATAGTCTATTTATTAGAAACTATTTTTAGCATCCTATTTTTATAATATAAACTATTTTCTCTTTTGCTCCATCAACAGAATGGGAGGCATTCCAGCTAAAAGCCATAAGGGAGAAAAACTACTTTTATTTATGGGCATTATAGACATTCTGCAATCATATAGGTAAGAAATTTGGGGAAGTAGTGTTTCATTATTTCAAAATAAATCAACAAAAGTTTCTGAAAATTCGAGTGGGAGTGATTTTGCATTCTCATTTTTGTCTTTCTGTTTTTGTTTAGGTTAATGAAGAAGTTAGAACATTCCTGGAAAGCTCTTGTTTATGATGGGGTAAGTGGCTTATCATATTCCTTATTAATGTATATTTTTCTGATTTCTCAGAGACTTCAGAGTGTGTCTAGGAAACTGTGTCACTAGACCTGAAGAGGAAACAGGGTCTTTATAAACTCAAAATGAGGCTAGCAGATAGGTCCAAATCTAAGAACAAAGACAACATAAATTTGAATAGCTCTTCAAATAGAGGACATCCAGGTTGCTAGGGAGAGGCCAGGGAAACAAAATGGTGTCTTGTTTCCATGTGAAATCTTAAGGGCCCAATTATGAGATGACCATGAGAAAATGGAGACCCTTTTCATAGGCACTGGTAAGATTAGTAGGACATTTAAAATGAAGTTCTCATAAGACCAAGCTACAGAGGGGTGTGAACCTGACTTTTATGGTAAAGAGCCCTGGATTTGAACCCTGCATTCACCACTTTAGTAGCCATGTGACTCAGACACATTGCTTGTTATTTGGCCTCTCTTCGCCTGGTTTCCCATCTGTACCAGGGGCGTAGTCATAGTACCTAGTACCTGCCTCATAGGGCTGATGTGAGGATTTAATGAAATAATGCACTTTAGTTTTTAACATGATACCTAACACATAATAAAGACATGGGAAGTGAAAACTTTTTAAGTTGTTATGGATTTTTATACATGATTAAGGCTGACTGAGAGGATGTCTTTTGGACCCAGAATTGGTATTAACAGAAGAAAATTATCAAGATGCAGTGTCTCTCTCTCTCTCTCTCTCTCTCTCTTCCTCTCTCTTCCTCTCTCTTCCTCTTCTTCCTCTCTCCTCCCCTTCTCTCCCTCTAAACACACACACACACACACACACACACACGCGCGCGCGCGCATTCCTATCTAAATGTTGGATTTCAATTTCCTGTTGCTGACAGAACATTCACTGACCTCAGCTTTCTTCAGTTAATAACTCAAAGTGACAGTTCCAAAGAATATATTGGTCAAAGATTTGCTCACACATTTTTTTAAGATGTTAGCAAATGCCTTGAAATGGGATAAAGTAGAGATGCTATTCTCCTTTCTTGGAGAAGAACACCCAGTTTCTCAGTTCTGTGGAAGGCTGGTAATAACCTTTCAGCATGAAAGATCTGTATTTTGTCCACATGCTAAGGAATGACTTCCATCGGAATGCACTTTTTTTCAATTGTTTTTTTTTGTTTGTTTGTTATTTAATTGGGGAATTGGGGGAGGGGAACAGTGTTGGAAAATTAGGGAAGGAGACCAGCCAAGTTGTTATTCATCAGTCTTAGTTGCAGGTGGGCATAGCCATCATCCCATGTGGGAGTCGAACCCAGCAGCCTTGTTAAGAGCACTCACTCTATCCACTGAGCCATCCAGGCTGCAGCTCAGCTCAAGGTGCCGAGTTCAGTCTTAGTTGTGGGCAGGCGTAGCCCACCATCGAACAGGCAGTCTTGTTAGGAGCGCGTGCTCTTACCAGATGAGCCATCTTGCCACCTGTTGACAGCTCAGCTTGGACGCAGCATCACTGGTCCGTGTGGGAATTGAACCGGTGGCCCTGTTGCTCAGAGCTCACGCTCTTAAGCTAGCTCTTAACCAACTGAGCCATTTGGCCAGCCTGGAGTGCACTTTTAAACAACAAGTTCACAAGTTTGTTTTTAAGAATTAAACTTAGGCTTATCATTCAGATCAAAGTTTCCTTCTATTAAAATGTCAGGGTTAAATTTTTTCCCTTTCAGCTGAGAAAAGTAGAGACTACATAATGCCTTGAACATAGAAGGGAGAGAGAGTAAACACTCCGTTTCGTCCCCCATTGTAACTTAACCAAAGAGGGTTCCTCCATCCTGTGTCCTTCATAACATGCTGATTACAGAATTACTTTATGCTTCCTGAACACTCTATTTCACAGAAGTAAAAATGGAGGCTTCAAGACACTGTCTTTTCCAAGGATCCCACAGCTTTTTAAAGTTAGAGCTAACACCAGCACCAGGTCTCCAGACCTCTGGTCTAATGTGTGTTTTTTCTTCCAAACCCACTGCAGACACTTTATAGAATCTAAACCTAATGTTTAGAAGTTTCCTTATTGGAATCCACAAGCCTGTAATCAAAATGGAGCATTAAATAAGCAAATATATTATTTCTAGAATTGTATATCTTGAATAGTAAATAAATGATTACTGAATAAACATACAGAATTAGCTCCTCCATCCATCTCCCTGAATTTGCAATAAAATGCTGCTTCAGTCCTAAAGACTCCTACCAAGCATGAGAGAATTGCGTTAACTATCTAATGCAGTTCAACTCTATCTAATTAGTAGATAATTCAGTAAAACGGGGGTCACCAGTAGGCCTTGTCTCCTAGGAATCTTCCCAGTGTGTCTCCTAGGAATCTTCCCAGTGTCTGTGCACCTTATTACCAGAAGATGAAACCAGCACACTTTTTTTTTTTTTTGACCTAGGTATCACTATTTACATTAGGGTTGTTTGGCTTGTTGATGTCCCCAGTTTTTGTTCCTGACTGAAAGTGTTATCCTGCATTCTGGATGACACTTGAGGCATGAGCCCAAAGAGAACCCATTGCATAGATCTTTCTTCTAGCTTGAAATGAACTGTCCGAGAGGTAAATCTGTGATACCTGATTTGTCTTTTCAGGACACCGTTTCAGTTCACAGACCAAGCTTTTATGCAGACAGATTTCTTAAGTTTATGAATTCCAGAGTTTTCAAGAAAATTCAAGGTAAGAGTCTTCTGAAAAAATTTTTTTTACTTTTTTACTTTTAGCACTTACATGCTAACTTCACTATGGGTATCTTTGCAAGATTTTTTTATTGGAAGAGTTTGGCCTTATTTATTTCCCAAGAGCAGTAATCACTTAGTAATTACTGTCAAGCATCCCAGTCAAGTATTTATTGATGCCATAATTATTAAAGTCCTATTTTGTGATGGAAAAAATTAGAAACTGCCCAAATGTTCAACCATATAATATATTGGTTAAATATATTATAATACAATAAAATAATGGAACAATATGCAACAAATAAAAATGGTGTATTAAAGGTACAGTTAATTCTTATAGACTTATTCACATATATATACTTATTGGTCTGCATAACTAAATGCATAACAAATTCCAATGAGATATAAAAAAATTAAAAAAAAAACAGTGGTTATTCTAATGGAATATTCTCCAGGATAGACTTTATTGTTAGGCCACAAAACAATTCTCAATAAATTCAAAAAGATTGAAATTATACAAAGAATCTTTTTTAAATTTATTTTTAATTATAGTTGACATTATATTCATTTCAAGTATACAACATGGTGACTTACCACTTATATACCTTATGAATTGATCACCACAATAAATTTGGACCCATCTGTCACAGTACATAGTTATTATGATAATATTGACTATATTCCCTAGGCTGTACATTACATCCCCGTGACTTATAACTGAAAGCTTGTACTTCTTAATCCCCTTCTCCTTTTCCCCAATCACAATGGAATGAATCAATAATGAGCAAAAACTAGAAAATCATAAATATGTGAAAATTTAGCAACATGCTCTTAAACTACCAGTGGATCAAAGCAGAAAGCACAGGGAAATTAGAAAAAGCTTAGAGATGAATGAAAATGAAAACACACATATCAAAAACATGGGATGCTATGAAGGCAGTGCTCAGAGGGAAATTTATAGCTGTAAATGCCTACATTAAAAAAGAAGAAAGGTCTCAAATCCATATTCTAACTTTAAACCGTTAGGAAGGAACCAGAAAATGATGATCAAACCCAAAGCTAATAATAGTTATTCTGAATCATGGGATTATATGGATTTTCCTTTCCTTACATCAATATTTATTAAATTTTTCACAATGGTTATGTATTACTTATGTAGTAAGTTTGTAAACTAAGGAAAAGGAAAAAATGACTCTGTTATTACATGTTATTTTATTATTTAGGTATTCTGTGGTCCAATTTCATAACCCAAAACATGACAATTTAGCCACACACAAAAAGAAAACCTAAAAAAGTAGAATGTTCATATTTTATATTTATATGACAGATTTTTAAAATAATATTTGTTGGAGTTTATTTCTGTTGATGAAAGTAAAGCACTTTCTTCTTTTAAGGCTTTTATTTATTTCCAGCTTTATTGAGATATAATTGACATGACATTGTGTAAGTTTGTGTACAATGTGATGATTTGATTCACATATATATTACCAAATGATTATCACAATTAAATTACTCAGCACACCCATCACCTCACATAATTGCAGATTTTGCGTGTGTGTGGTAAGAACATTTAACATCTACTTTCTTAGCAACTTTGTAGTGGATAATACAATGTTGTTAACTATAGTCCCCATACTGTATATCAGATTCCCAGAACTTTTTCATCTTATGACTAAAAGTTGGTACCCTTTGACCAACATCTCATTTTTCCTATATTACCCCCAGTCCCCAGTAACTACTCTTCTACTTTATGTCTCTATGAGTTCAGCTTTTTTAGATTGCACAGATAAGTCAGATCATACAGCATTTGTCTTTCTCTGTTGGACTTACTTCACTTAGCACAATGCTCCCATGGTCCATCCGTATTGTTGCAAATGACAGGATCTCATTATTTTTAGTGACTGAATAATATTCCTGTGTGTGTGTGTGTGTGTGTGTGTGTGTGTGTGTGCGCGCGTGTGCATGTGCAGACCACATTTTATCCATTTATTTGTCAGTGATCACTTAGGTTGTTTCCATGTCTTGGCTATTGTGAATAATGCTGCAATAAATTTGGGAGTGCAGATATCTCTTCAGTATAGTGATTTCATTTCTTTTGGCTGTATACCCAGAGTGGGATTGCTGAATCATATGGTAGTTCTATTTTTAATTTTTGAGGAGCCTCCATATTATTTTCCAAAGTGGCTGCACCAATTTCCATTCCCATCATCAGTGCAAAGTGTTCTTTTTTGTCTACATCCTCACCAAGACTCGGTTACCTCTTGTCTTTTTTATAATAGCCAGTCTGGCAGGTGTGAGGTGATATCTCATTGTGGTTTTAATTTGCATTTCTCTGATGATTAGTGAAGTTGAGCACCATTTCATATACCTGTTGGCCATTTGTATGTCTTTTTTGGTAAAAGATCTTTTCAGGTCCATTTTTTAATCAGATTATTTGGTTTTTTGCTATTGAGTTATATGAGTTCTCTATATATTGGATATTACCCCTTATCTGATATATATAGTTTGCAAATAGCTTCTCCAGTTCTGTAAACTGCCTCTTCATCTTGTTGATTATTTCTTCTTCTATGCAGAAGCTTTTTAGTTTGATGTAACCCACTTGTTTGTTTTTGCTTTTGTTGCTTGTGCTTTGGGTGCCATATCCAAAAATATCATTGCCAAGACCAATGGCAAGGATCCCGTGTCCTCTTCTAGAAGTTTTAGGGTTTCAGATATTACATTTAAGTCTTTATTCCATTTTGAGTTAATTTTTGTGAGAATAAAACCCTTTCAGTGTAAAAATATTGGAAACTGCAAAAAGATTCAGCAAGAACAATGAAAATTACTTGATACCCTACAACCCAGAAATAGCCACCACTAATATGTTGATGTACTTCCTACCAGTCTTTATTTCTGTGCTTTGTGTATTTATACAAAAATGGTAGTATAATGGTGTCTCATTTTAAGTATATGTCCTCTGTTTTTCACATAATATTATACCATCATTCCCCATAGCATTGTATATTCTGCAAAGACACCCTTTAAAATTGCAATACGACATTAAAATTATATGGGTGTGCCATCATCTATTTAACCATTCTTTCATTATTGGACATTTAAATTATTTCTCCTTTTTCTATTTCTAACTAATGTTATATGAACATCATTTCAAATAAATGTTGTGCCCAAATTTATGATTATTTCTTTAAGATAGATTTCAAGAAGGAGTACTAGGGGGGTTAAAATGCACATAACTACACAGAAAGATTGTGCCACTGTAGACTTCCACAAGAGTCTGTGCTCTTCTAACCCTTAGCCAGAATTATTCTCTTTAAATTATAATACTCGGAAAAGTAAAAAAAAAAAAAAGTTATCTGGTTGTTTTATTTTGAATTTCTTAAGTACTGGTGACGTTTGACCATTATTCATGTTTATTAGCCATTTGTCATTCCCTTCAGAATTGAGCTTCATAATATTTGCCTGTTTATACTAGCTGTTTATTATTTTTCCAAATGATTTATATGAACTCCACATATTAAAGATATCAATCTTTATTCAACCTTATTCTAAGAAAAACTTTTGTTTCCCATTTGACTATCTCAGTGAAATCTGAAAATTAGTCTCGAATTAAGACCAATTAAATTGAATTCTTTAAGATGGTTGTTTGGTTTGGTTTTGGTTTGGTTTGGTTTGCCTAAAATGGACCATAAGATAGTATTTATTCAGATTGCAAGCCTGTGTGAATACCAATTTGTGGTCCAAATTTTCAAGGAAGATTTACTGCATCCCTTCACCCTTTGCCAAGTTTGAAAAGCATAACTTTTCTTGTGGCCCCTGGTAGGTTTATGGGGGATGTGGCCCTTAATGTCCCAGCTTTAGTGAGACTCCATGAAATTCCCCATCATGGGAGTTTTTTCTTTCTTTCTTTCTTTCTTTCTTTCCTTCTTTTTATAATCAAGATTTTATTGGTTGATTTAAGGATAAGTAGTCAGACATTTCAATGTGTACACAATTCTTTTTTTTTTAATTAATTGTTTTAATTGGTTAACAGTGTGTTTTTCCAGGACCCATCAGCTCCAAGTCAAGTAGTTGTTTTAATCTAGTTGTGGAGGGCACACTTCAGTGGCCCATGTGGGAATTGAACCAGCAACCTTGGTATTATGAGCACTGAACTCTAACCACCTGAGCTAACCGGTTGCCCCTTTTGTACATGATTCTTAACATACATACCAAAAACCTAAGAAGTCATGTAGTTGTGATTCTTTTCTAAACAAGTATTCCAGTGACTTTCCAGCTTAAAACTTGGAAGCTAATTTTGCTTAATAGAATATTAAATACCAGTATCTTCAAATGTTCATACACTGTAGATATACATCAAAGTCCCACTAAGTCACAATTTAATATCATATGCACTATATAATCAAATTTTCAATCTTTCACAGCACATTAAAAAAGTTACTAGGAAAACTGGACTACTACAACCAAAAATGTTACAGAGTGCACAAAATTCTGACAGGGAGAACCAAGATCAAGGAGTGGTTTTCTTTAGGAAACAATTCTACCAAAAACACGTGGTACGTGATATTAATCAGACTTGGCTTCTTTCTCTCCCACTTCATCAGAGGCTGGACTCTCCTCGTTTTTAGTTTCTCCATTTTCTGCAGGTCAATCTTTAGTTTCTTGGTTAGCCACTTCGGCCTGTTTTCCTTTTGCTCCCTTTGTCCCGTTTGTTGGCACTGTTTTGTTTGCAGATTTATCCTTTCCTGCCGCCTTTTTTGGCTTCCTAGAAGCAGGTTCAGCTGACAACCTCGCGGACTCCTTCTGGGCTCCTCCTGCCGCGTAAGCTGCTAGGACTGGTGGTGGGAGAACCGTGTTTTTGCTTTCTTAGTAACAGTATATAAATCAGTGGTACAGTCAGTGGCATCTTCAGCTCCATGAACTAGGGCATGTGTTGCCAATCTTCCCAGGTTGTATAGTTTATAATGTTTTTAATGTAACAAGTATTTTACTTCTCAAGTAGTCAAATCTATTGACTTTTTCCCATTTTGATTTTTAGTCTATTTTGCATAACATCTTTACGGAGATAGAATTCACGTAGTATGAAAGCCACCCTTTTAAAGGGTACAATTCTGTGATTCTTAGTATATTCACAAAGCTGTGCAACCATCACCACTATCTAGTTTTAGAACATTTTCATTACCCCAGAAAGAAATCCCCATTAGCAGTCACTTTCTATTCTCTTTTTCCCAGCCCCTAGCAACTACTGATTTATTTTCTGTCTATATGGATTTGCCTATTCTGGATATTTTATATAAATGGAATCATATGGCATGTGATCCTTTGTGTTTGGCTGTTTTTACTTAACATATTTTCAAGGTTTAGCCATCTTGTTGTACTTTATTCTTTTCATTGCTGAATAGTATTCCATTTTATGAATATACCACATTTTGGTTATCCATTTGTTAGTTGATGAATATTTGCATTGTTTTCATTTTGGGCTATTATGAATAATGCAGTTATTCATGTCCAAGGTTTGTATAGGCATATGCTTTTATTTCTTTTGGGTATATACCTAGGAGTAGAATTGCTAGATCAGATGGTAACTCGCTGTTTAACATTTTGGGGAACTGCCAAACTCTTTTCCAAAGCAGCTATTGGGTTGTCGGAAAAGTCATGACACATTTTTGCAACAGAGAGCACTAGTTCATTTATGGAAGTACTAGAGTCATTCACATCTATGTTATTGCTATGTCATTTGACAGCTAACAGTTCTAGCTTCTTAAAAAAAATTGAGCAATTTGGTTGAGTGTTGGAGATTTTACAACAAATTGAAGATGAAAGACTAAACTGTGCATTTTCGCCATATTTTACTGCTTTACTTCCGTAAAGGGAAGAATGCGCATTAAACTTGTGAAAAGTTGCATAAAGTTTACGGTGACAATGCTCTACAAGAATGTCAGTGCCAACAATGGTTCACGAAATTCCGTGATTTTGATCTCAACAACGCTCCTCGGTCAGGGAGGCCTACCGAGGTTGATGATGACAAAATAAAGGCATTGATTGAGTCAAACCCATGTTACACAACAAGAGAGATTGCAGAAACCTTGAACATCCATCATTCAAGCATTCACGACCACCTGAAGAAGCTGGGATACATAAGCAAGCTTGATATTTGGGTTCCACATGAACTCAAAGAAGTTCATTTGATGGCACATGTAAACATCTGCAACATGCTTATTAAAACTGAGGAAAACGATCCTTTTTTGAAGCGACTGATAACTGGTGATGAGAAGTGGATTGTTTACAACAATGTGGTGCACAAACGGTCTTGGTCCCGACGTGATGATTCATCTCAAACGACATCGAAAGCAGACATTCATCAGAGGAAGGTCATGCTCTCAGTGTGGTGGGATTTTAAAGGTGCTGTGTTTTTTGAGCTCCTATCAAGGAACCTAACAATTAATTCAAATGTGTACTGTCAGCAATTGGACAGTTTGAACGAATCCATCATCCAGAAACGTCCAGAGTTTGTTCATTGTAAAGGAGTTGTGTTCCATCATGACAACACAAGACCACACACAAGTTTGATCACCCATCAAAAATTATTGGAGCTTGGATGGGATGTGTTGCCACACCCACCATACTCACCTGACCTTGCGCCATCACACTTCCACTTGTTTCACTCTCTTCAAAACTCCTTGCATGGTATAACGTTCAATTCAGATGAAGCTGTAGATCAGCACCTTGTTCAGTTTTTTACAAATAAAGACAGGTCCTTCTAAAAACGAGGAATTATGAAGCTCACTGAAAGATGGCAAAAGGTTATCGAACAAAACGGGCAATATATCATTGATTTATCTTTGTTCTTTATATAAATAATTGACCTTTGAAAAACATAGACAAAATACGTCATGACTTTTCCAACAATCCAATACATCATTTTGCAATCCCACCAGCCACTTATAAGGGATCCAATTTATCTACATTTTCCCAATGTATGTTATTGACTGTTTTGTTTTAGACATCCTAGTGGATATAAAGTGGTATCTCAATGTGGTTTTGATTTGCATTTCTCTAATGACTAATGATGTTGAACATCTTATGTGCTTATGACCATTTATTTATATTTTCCTTTGAGAAATGTCTGTTCAAATCCTTTGTTCATTTTTACTTGGATTATTTGTCTCTTTATTGTTGAGTTGTAAGAGTTCTTTATACATTCTGGACACAAGTTTCTGGTATTACATACATGATTTACAAATATTGATTTAATTTTGAGTATGCAGTATAAGGTAGGGTCCAACTTCATTCTTTTGCATGTAGATATCCAGTTGTCACAGCACTATTTGTTGAAAAGCCTGTTCTTTCCCCCGTTGAATTATCTTTGTTCCCTTATTGAAAATCAGTTGTCCACAAATGTTAGGATTTATTTCTGGATTCTCAATTCTATTCCATTGATCTGTATGGCTATCCTTATATCAGTAAGATACTGCCCTGATTGTTTCAATGTTGTAAGTTTTTAAATCAGAAGTCCAACTCCTTCCAAAGAGTGAGCTCTTTTTCAAAATTGTTCTGCTATTTTGGGTCCCTTGGATTTCTCTATGAATTTTAGAATCAGCTTGTCAATTTCTGCAGAAAAAAAAAAAGGCAGCTGGTATTTCCATAAGGATTGTGTTAAATCTGTAGATTGATTGCCATCTTAACAGTATTTAGTCTTCCATTTCATGAATGTGGATGTCTTTTATTTAGGACTTCATTTCTTTCAGCAATATTTTGTAGTTTCTAATGTACAAGTCTTGCACTTTTGTTGAATTTATTCTTAAGTATTTTTTAAGGCTGTTACAACTAGAATTGTTTTCTTAATCATTCTTATGTTTACAAAGTACTTCACCATTGAGGAATCAGATAAATATTCACTCATATTTTTCTCTTACTTTTTATAGATTGGTTCACCTTTCTCATCCATCCCCTCAACCCCCTCCCATCTGGCAACCATCAGTTTGTTCTGTGTACCAATGAGTTTGTTTCTATTTGTTTGTTCATTTATTTTGTTTTTTAGATTCCACATATAAGTGAAATCATACAGTATTTGTATTTATCTGTCTGATTTATTTCACTTAGCATAATACCCTCTAGGTCCATCCATGTTGTTGCAGATGGTAAGATTTTATTATTTTTTATGGCTGAATAATATTCCATTGTATATATGTACTACCTCTTTTTTATCCATTTGTCTGATGGTGGACACCTAGGTTGCTTCCACATCTTGGCTCTTGTAAATGATGCTGCAGTGAACCTAGGGGTGCATATATCTTTTCAAATTGGTGTTTGAGGTTTCTTCAGATAAATACCCAGAAGTGGAATTGGTGGGTCATGTGATAGTTCTATTTTCAATTAAAAAAAAAATTTTTTTTTTCATGGATTCCCTACTACTCAAACTTCTTGACTTCTGAGTCCCTATGTGACATGGCCACTTTTTCCTCCTCTGTGACTTGTCACTCACCCCTATCCTGTAGGCTTCAGCAGCTCTGAACTCCTACTCCTTGTGGTTACCCAAGATGTTCAAGGTTGCCTCCCTATCTCTTCACATTCTTGTCCCTTTGCCTACAACACTCTTTTCATCCTTCTCCTGGTCTTCCTTCAGGTCTCAGTTTAGATGGTGCTCCTGCCACAGTACTTACCATACTCTGCTATACTGAGCTGTTTTTTCTGTTTTCCCCACTAGACTTTGAGTTCCTTAAAAGTAGGGACTGTGTCTGGTTTTGTCATACATATTCCTAGCAGCTAGCACATTTCCTGGAACACTATCGGCAACTCAGTTATTATTTGATGAGTAACTGAATGAATGAATGAGTGAATGGACTTTTTATCTGCCACCAGCATTTCAAAGGGTATTTAATTAGTAAATTTAATTACCGTATTTACCATGTATAAGATGCACCTTAATTTTGGAACCCGAAATTTGGAAAAAAAGAAGTATTACATAAAGTTATTGAACTCAAGTTTTATTCATCATAAAATTCATACAACTCCTCATCACTGTCAAAACTCCTAACGATTAGCTTGTCCTCATCTGTGTCTGATGACGAATCACCAATTGCCCTTTGCTCTTCAATCCATACCTTCAATTCCCTCTCTAAATCTGGCCATTTTGCTGACTTGCCTCTCATGGCCTTCTTCTGCTGTGGCGTTTTCAGTAGGGTTTCTTCTTCCCGTAGCCAGTCTCGGCTTGTTTTCTCAGTTGGAGGAGGACCAAACTTATGTGCAGCAGCACGATTTCCATTCACTTTTGCAAACTGGATCACTTTTAACTTGAATTCAGCACTGTATGAAAATCTTTTCTGAGCCATTTCTGGGCAGAACGTGGCAAAACATAACCTACCGTAATATACCGGTAACAAGTGCGAAAAAATGAGCACAAAGACAACAAACGCAAAAAAAGCGGGAAATGCAAGTAAAAAAATCTACAACCACTGTATAAGACGCACCCAGATTTTAGACCCCAAATTTTTCAAAAAGGGGTGCGTCTTATACATGGGGAAATATGGTAGTAAAGTTGCTAAGTTAAGATACAACTTCAAGATGCTTTATCAACTGTGATTAATTTAAAGCCCTTAATGCCTAAAGACATACTTTCTTTGTAGGTGAAAACTTCCCCTTCCCACCCCATCCCCAAGAAAACAGGACCTGGTCTTCAAGTTTCTTTTTTCAGATCAGTTTGTTTAACCTTCTTAAATCCATTCATCCCACCTCAGAATTGAGTCATGCTGCCAATGTAATAATGTCTGTAAACTCCTATATGTTTTTCTGGAAATATTAGTCACCATAATTTTGAAACCTCACTGAAATTATCTACCTAGATAGTATGTCTAAAGAACTAAAACTCAGTTTCCTGAAAGGATTATAATAGTACATTGATTTGTTAAAAATTAACTGTCGTAAGATTTCAGGACAATAATGCATTCATTCAACCAACATTTGAGCACCGATTATGTACCTAGCACTATGCAAAGAATTAATAATATAGAAATCTTTTTTTTTTTAATTATTTCCTCCTTCAGTAATTTCATAGTCTGTTTTGGGTCAGGGATTGGAACATGTAACAGATTTAAAACTTAATAAAGCAATTCTTAACAGAATTTTTGCATATCTGCATACACTACTGTATGCATACAGAGAAAAATAAGACCAATTCTTCCAAAAGAGAACTTCACAGAAAGAAGAATATTTAAACTAAGTCTTGAAAATATAAACCAGCTTCATTAGGAAAAGAGGCAAAAGGGGCATCTTGAGTAGAAGGGGTGGCATGTACAAAGATCCAGGCATAGGATCGAACATGATAGGTCCAAGATTGGCAGATAGGTGTGCTGCAGAGCAGTGAGGTATAGAGGCAGTTGAGTGGCAGGATGTAGGGCTGGGAATGGACACAGGATACCTATCACCACACATGGTTTGGCCAAAGACAAATCTTGGAGTTTCTGTGGCACAAAAGAAAGTAACTAGCAATCCAAACCACCTCTTAAGATTATCTGGTCAAAATAAGTCCCTGAGGCAATCAATTTCTGCAAGATTCAAGTCCTTATCTGCTGAGTGAGACTTAGATAATTTCTTTAAGGAAGATTCATCATTTAACACAGAAGTAAATGTTTCATTATGCCTTATGTGGTCCTGGCATGAAGTTGTTTTGGGGTCCTCTCTGCTCCTAAATGTATGTGATGCTGAAAATTGAATAAAGAGCCATTTTTTTCTGGGCTCTTGGTTTTTGCTCTGTTATAAGCCACAAGTGCATAGAGTTCTCTGAGTGTCTCCCCTCATTCACGTTTCCTTGACGCTGCCAACATTGTTTTGATCCTAGCTGTTCCTCAGTTTAGAAAATTAATATTGACCTAAGAACTATGCAGTCCTAGAACCTCTGGGTCTCAGGGCCACTTTACATTTTTTTTAAATGATTGAGGACTCCAAAGAGCTTTTATTTATGTGGGTTATATCTATTTGTATTTAACATATTAGAATTTAAAATTGAGGAAAATTTAAAATATTCATTAATTTTTACATGGTAACAATAAAAAAAACCATTGCATGTTAACATGTCGATTTTACAAAGTAAAAAAATATTTACATACCACATTTGAGATCCTCTCGCTTAGAAGTTTGAAAATACTATTTTGAAAGACAAGAGTTGGGGGTTTATAAAAGTTAGCAGACAAAATATTAAAAATCAAGAGCCAGTGCCTGCGTGATTCCTTCACACCTATAAAGCAAGTGTGAGCACAGTTTTGATAGGATGAGGAGTTAAGAAAAATGTAACTTACTTGGTCCAACTTATTTACTATAAAGTTCAATTTTGATCAGCTTTTAAACATTCAAAATCTCCTCAAAGAAAAAAAGTCTCTACTTTTATCTTTTTTTTTTTTTTCTTTTACTTGAACCAGAAAATAGAATGCTAAAGAGCTAGGAAGTGAGCCACCAATTATACAACTTAAGAAACAAAGAAAGATACCTGGGGTTTCATGCTTTCTAGCTCCATGACCTTGAGCAGGTCATAACGTTTCTACTCTTAGTTTCTGAACCTATAAAAAAGCCTACTTCCCTCAGTTTTTGGACCTATAAAAGGGCTTACTTCCCATGTGGACAATTCAAGATATGGAATGTGAATGTTGGCTTCCAAACGCTGAAGCCCTCTACAAAAGTTATTTATGATGGTGATTATATTATGATGATTATAAGACTGCTCACGGGACACATAAACCTTCCCTTCTCTTTAAGTAGAGAGATTGCCTTCTATTCTGCCCTCATTTGTGTGTCCCAAAGTCCTTCTCCAATTAAGTTTTTGCAAGCTGCCTATGGGCAGGCCTCAGTGTAATCTAAACTCTGAGATTCCCAAGGCCAAACACAATTACTCTAAAGCATTCTATGTCAGGTTACCCCTATATGCAAACCTCCAAAGGCAAGTTCAAGGGAAAGCATAAACGAGCCTCAACTTCCCTCTCCCCCTAACCTCCAGGGAAATTCTCTAACAGTACTAAGCCAAGAGGAATTATTGCAGCAAAGAGTGAATATAAGTGGGGATGGTCCAGCTGCAGCTGACACAGCACCCAATGGCATATCCAAGTAAAGTCACAGCCGTCCGAGAGCATGATTGATGGGAAGTACATTTGCCTTGGTTCAGGTTCCAGATGCACTTCTGAAGTTGTAGAATGCTGTTTGGACAAAGATCAAGAATAAATTACACATCTGGCGTAGCCGTGACCTAGAAAAGACCCAAAGGGCAGGAAATTTCAGTAGAAAGTCACTGAAAGAAAAAAAACAAAAAAAAACACCAGAAGTAACTTGGCTAAATTGGGCAACATGAGGATAAGATTGGCATGTTTAGAAATTCCCAGTCCCAAGTTAATAAAACTAAGGTCATGAGAAATTCTCCTGACTTGACCATCTGCATTTACCAACCTACCAGTCTCCCCCTGCAGCAATAGAAAAACATTGCTTGGAAAAATAATTCTTCAGCAACAAAACATTTGAATCTCACCTCAAGACTTCATTTCAAAATCTGGAGAGACATTTCAACTCGAATTTATTCTAAGGATATTCTGATTTAAGTCAAGTCATTTTGGACAAATAAAATTGCCAAAACACAATTTCTTTTCCCTTTCCTCATAAAACACAGCTTCTTGCATTCTACTCAAATAATGATTAAAATGCTCAAAAAGGATAAGTAAAATTTTAATAAATGAAATAATAATGTGGTTTTACAGTAAGTATCTTTATTTGTCTCCTTTTTCCTTTCTGTGTAGCTTTGAAGGCCTCTCCTTCTAAGAAACGGTGCAACTCCATCGCTGCCCTGAAGGCATCCTCACAGGAGATTGTGTCCTCAGTTAGCCAGGAATGGAAGGATGACAAGCGCCATTTGCTGACTGAAGGGCAAAGTTTCAGCAGCCTTGATGAAGAAGGTAAAGAAATGTAACTTTAAAAAAGGAAAAAGAAAAAGTCCTTGTGATTTTATGTATACAAGTAATGTAAACTCACAGTAGAAAAATTAGAAAATATCTATACTTGCTCCATATACTTGCAACGAATTCCATTAACTAACTTTTAAAAAGATACTTACAATATTTTGTAGGGTGTCAGATGGACACATGTCTTGTTAGGGAGACCACTTCATGGACAGTGTAGAGGCTTGACCACTGCACTGTACACCTGAAGCTGCCATGGAATAATATTGTATGTCAAATATAATTTAATATATATATAGTCACAGGATGTGGAGTATTGTGTGGGGAGTGGAGTCAATGGAATTGTAATAGATATGTATGATATCGGGGGTGGGGCAGTGGATTGGGGGAAGGGAGCTGTTGCTTTTTGAGGGGTGAAAAGTATAACTATTGCATTGTTTTGTACACCTAAAACTAATATTTTTTAAAAAGATATTTATAGTATGACACAGTAAATGTAAAAATTTTTAAATGTATAAAAATACAATATAGGGTTTATGGTAAAAAAAAAATTAGAAAATAGTGAAATATTCAAATACAGAGATTTATAATCCCACTACCTGAAAGTAACAAATCTGAACTTTTTTTTTGGTGTTTTTACTACTAGACTTGGTTCTGTGCATGTATATATTTTTTTAAGCACACACATATATTATATACTTATATACACATACTTATAAATACATACAATCACAATTAATGATCTATTATCAATTTATTTAGGTCCTCTTTAATGAATTGGATCAGTTTTATAATTTTCCTCTTGCATGTCATATATACCTCCCTTTTGTTAGATTTATTTCTCGGGTGGATATATAGACATAGCTTTATATTTTGTGTCTTTTCAAATAGCATCTTTTTTCTTTTTAAGATTTTTTATTGGGGAATTGGGGGAAGGGGAACAGAGGACGTTGCTTCACTGGCCCAAGTTGGCACCATCATTGCGTTCTTCCCGGGTGAGGCACATCAGTCGCCGGCTTCTGGATGGCCGCTCACTGCGGCTGCTGGCCGCTCACGCTGGCTGCTGGCTACACACTGTAGCCCATGGCAACCCACTACCACAGGGGCTGCAGCCTACGCAGTCCCTGGCGACTCACGGCAGCCCAGCTCCAAGTTGAGCTCTTGTTCAGCATCTTAGCTATAGAGGTCAGTGTCACTGGCTCTCATATGTGGGATCCAAACCGGGGCCCTCTGGCATCCCAAGCCAGCTCTTAACCAACTGAGCCACTCACCCAGCCCCCAAATGGCATCTTTTTAAGATTTGGGTTTTCTGGCTATTTGTTGCTACTGTACAGACCTCACATCTTTTTCCTTTCTTTCTTACTTGCTGGCTAGGACTTCTGGCACAATGATGAATAGAAGTGGTGATTGTGGGCAGCCTTGCCTTGTCCTGATTTTAAAGGGAATGCTTCTAATGTTTCACTGTTGAGAGAGAAGTTTGCTCATAATCAGGTCAAGGAAGTTCCTGTTTATTCCTAGTTTGCTAAAAGTTTTTATCAAGAATTAGTGTTTAATTTTATCAAATACTTTTCTGTATGCAATGACTGGATCATTTGGTTTTTCTCTTGCAATCCTGTAAGAGGATGTGACATTTTAGATTTTTTTTATCAGTATAGTGTATTCTTTTGGGAAAGCAACATTTCCTGAAAATTTCCTCCACTTCCTGTAGAAGATTAGATCTCTTCTCCGGGTTTTCTTTTCCTCAGAGTCTTTAGAATAGGATGTTATTACTGTTCTCTTCTGTGGCACTTATCCACGTGTGCCATGTTGGGTTTCTTTCTTTCTCATCTTCCTATAAGCCTGCCCTTACCCAGATTTAGTGATTTCAACAAGAGAGCTGATGAATTGCCCTTGCTTCTCTGTCTGAGTTGATGGCTCCACCTTCTGGCAAACACCCACCCTCTTTCTCTAAGCATCCCTTCCTTACCATCTCACATGCCTGGTGTTCTTAGAGCACACATGAAACTGCAAAGCGTCTGCAGTCTGGGAAATAGCATAAACTTATTTTTAAACTATATTGGTTAAACTTTCAAATAGTATGTACACTATGACTTCCAAAGTTAGAGCAGTGAGTCTAGGTGTTAATCTGGATAATAAATGCATTACAGAGCATCCAGAAAGCCTGGAAACATGGAAAGTAGGGCACATAGTATGCTTTTTTTCTTTTCAGATGAAGTATTGGACGTAGTGCTTAAATTTAAAGGTATTTCACCTAACAAGGTCTCTGAAGGTCAAAGAAAAACCTATTGAGCATATTCTTTGAAAACGTTAACATGCAATTTTAAAATGTGTTTATCTTGACAATTCTGTGCATCTACCAAGTTTGCTACAAAGTTCGGCCGTTTTATATTGCTCTATATTTGGAGACTTCCCCTTCACAGTGCTCCAAGTCATCACCCAATTTCCCTCTAGTTTCTAATTATTTGTTTTCTGTCATTCCCAGTATATCTTGGTTATGTTAGTTTTCTATTGCCGTGTAACAATTTACCAGAAAGTCAGCAGTTTAATACAACCTCTATTTATTAGATCGCTGTTCTGTCAGTCAGAAGACTGGCAAGGCTAACCTGGGTTCTCTGGGCACAACTTATCAGGGTCTCAAAAACTGGCATCAAGATGTCCGCTGGGCTGAGGTCTCACCCGGAGATGCTGGAGAAGAATCCTCTTCCAGGTTCATCACGTTGTTGGCAGAATTCTCTTCCTTGTAGTTGTAGGGCTGAGGTCGCCCTGTCTTTGCTGTCTGACAGCTGAGGGCCGCGCTGGGCCCCTAGAGACCATCCACATTCCTTACCACGCAGCCCCCTCCACCTTCAAATGGAGAATTTCTCAAAAGTCAGTCTCTCTCATACTTTGAATGTCTGTCATCACCATCTCTGATCTTGAGACCATAATTAAAGAGCTCATGTGATTAGGCCAGGCCCACCTGAGTAATCGCCTCTTTGACTAACTCAAAGTTAACAGATTAGTAACCTTAATTATGTCTGCAAAATTCCTTTTGCTGTGTCAGATAAAATAATCACAGGAGTCATTTCAGTCATTTCTCATCATATTCCCAGGTTCTACCCACACTCACAGGGAGATTATACAAAGGTGCAGGTCACTGGGGAATCATCCTAGAGGTCTGCCTACCATACTAGGTTTTTTGTTATTTTTTTAAGCTGAGCCATCCTGCCACCTGTTTGCAGCTCAGAGGCTGCTCAGCTCGGGCCGGGAATCGAACCACTGTTGCTCAGAGCTCAAACTCTTGAGTGAGCTCTTAACCAACTGAGCCACTTGGCCGGCCCCCCATACTAGGTTTTTTAAAAACTAAAGGATATGGGAGCATGAAGAAACAGTCAGTACTCTGCTTCAAGGAGCTGCTTCTAAGGGGTTGAGGGCTCAGCTATCCAGTGTTTGGGCGATGTATGACCTGGGCCCAAGTCAGTGGATGGATAGTGTTTTTCTATGTAATATCATTCAGGTAGCCTCTGATTTATGAAGTCAAGCTGACTTAGTTGTTCTCAGTTCCGTTCCATCTGCCTTAATATTTAGTGGCAATTCATTGGAGTCTGATGTGAGGTTATTTTTCAGACCCAGTGTTCAATGTTATTGAGAGTGCTCATATTTTTCTCTGTATTTAATAAGAAGGTGGGATCAAGTATATTGAAGATTGCTAGCCAGCTGTCATAGTAAATTGAAGCCTTTCTCATTTTTGGCCGTTGCACGCTTTTGGTTACTCATATTTTTATATGATTATCATCTGTTATTTGTAACAGCAGTTCTTTATTTTGACCTGAGGCAGAGCTGCACCATCTCCTACATTTTAATGTGTGTCTGGTCTCCTGGTCCAGAGTCCAGCCTTTCTGCAGTTGCCTCCTTTTTCCTCCATGCCTCACTCCACCTATCCATCTCTACCCCTTCAAATCCAAAGTCCCAAAACTCACATTCACATACAGTGCCTATTAGGATTAGTTTCCATTCACACACTTCCTGAAAATACACAATTTTGAACCTGTCATGCCTTTAAAGAAACACCCTAAAGTTATATTGTATTTATTATTGTCTGTTTTAGTTTAGTTTGGGGGGAGTGATTAAAAAGAATCCACAATAAAGCATGGTGACACTAGTTGACAATACTGTTTATATATTTGAAAGTTGCTAAAAGAGTAGATCTTAAAAGTTTCATCACAAGAAAAAAATATGTAACTGTGTGGTAATGGATGTTAGCTAAATTTATTGTGGTGATTATTTCACAGTATACACATAAATCATTATGTTGTACACTTAAAACTAATACAGAGGCCGGCCGAGTGGCGCGATGGTTAAGAACTGGCTTG
>NW_017731685.1:994570-1036703 GCF_001890085.2 Hipposideros armiger | reverse complement strand
AAGAAAGAAAGAAAGAAAGAAAGAAAGAAAGAAAGAAAGAAAGAAAGAAAGAAAGAAAGAAAGAAAGAAAGAAACCACATAGACTCAGATAAAGTGGGCATGGGTCACTGCTCCGCCTCGAATATTCCAACTTCCTGGGGGGGAGGGAGGCTTACATACATATTTTCATAGGCACCAACATTTTTCTGTGAAGCCCGTTTCCTCAGTTCTTAGATCTAAATTGAGAATCACAGATAAGTGTATATCCTGGGAAGGGGAAAGCAGGTTCACTCTCTGTTTATACATTTGCCAACCATCCTTTTAATCTCTGTCAAATTATCTCTTTAAGCTCCTAGGAGCTTTTTATGTCATCTTTTGAAATAGTAAATCATTTTATTAGGCTTTGAAAAGAACGTTCATAATGTCATTTCCATAAGCCATTTTGTACATTAATGCAATTTCCTTTCTGTTTAACCTGTTTGCAAGAAGCTACTTGACATGTGTGCTGCAGTTCAGAAGAGCGCAGTTAATTAATTTAATTTGCAGTCTGATATGTAAAATTAATGCTTTTGACTCATTTACATTGTTATAGATACTAAAGCAGCATTGATTACTGAGATTCATCAGTGTGCATGTTGCTTTTGTATGCAGCGCTGGGATCTCGACACAGGCCAGACCTGGTGCCTAGCACGCCATCACTGTTTGAAGCTGCTTCCTTGGCGACCACAATTTCATCTTCTTCCTTGTTTGTCAGTGAACATTATTCACAGGACAGGACTACGCTTTATTCAAACAGGTAATACTTAGCGCGATCAAATTACCAACCTGGCTGTTCCCACGTCAACATCACTTAACTATATCTCTGAATGAGAACATGCTGTCCCTAACAACCAGGATGTGCCCGTCACCTGCTCTGTGAGGGAGGGGGAGAAAGGGAAGAGGGAGAATGTGCTAGATTTTTTACTGTGGCAAGAAATGCATCTGAGAGAAGACTCTCCTGATGTTTCTTTGTAGTCAACCATTCTGTCCTGTAGAAATTATATACTTGGTTCTATGGAAGAAAACAAATCTTTCATCATTTTTATTTTAATAATTTTAAATGTATTTTTCAATTACAGTTGACGTGCAATATTATTATTAGTTTCAGGTATACAACACAGTGGTTAGACATTTATATAACTTGTGAAGTGATCCCCCTGACAAGTCTAGTACCCGTCTGACACCATACATAGTTATTACCATATCATTGACTAGATTCCCTGTGCTGTACTTTACATCCCCATGACTATTTTATAACTACCGATTTGTGCTTCTTACCCCCTTCACCTTTTTCACCCAGCTCCCCAACCACCCTCCTATCTGGTAAGCATCAGTTTGTTCTCTGCATCTATGAGTTTGTTTCTGCTTTGTTTGTTCATTTATTTTGTTTTTTAGATTCCACATATGAGTGAAATCATACAGTATTTGTCTTTCTCTGTCTGACTTATTTCAGTTAGTGTAATACCCCCTAGGTCCATCCATGTTGTCACATATGGCAAGATTCATTCCTTTTTATGTCTGGGTAATCCATTGTATGTGTGTACCACTTCTTTTTCCATTTGTCTGTCAGTGGACATTTAGGTTGCTTCCATATCTTGGCAATTGGAAATAATGCTGCAGTGAACATAGAGGTGCATGTATCTTTGCAAATTCATGTTTTGGATTGCTTCAGATAAATTACTCAGAACTACCATACGATACAGCAATTCTATTCCTATTTTTATTTTTTGAGGAACCTCCATACTCTTTTCCATAGTGGCTGCACCAATTTACAATCCCACCAACAGTGCATGAGGGTTCCCTTTTCTCCACATCCTCACCAACTTGTTTTTTGTTGATTTATTGATAATAGCCATTCTGACAGGTGTGAAATGATATCTCATTGTGGTTTTTATTTGCATCTCCCTGATGATTAGTCATGTTGAGATGTTTTCATATGTCCGCCAGCCATCTGTTTGTCCTCTTTGGAGAAAAGTCTATTCAGTTCTCTGCCCATCTTTTAATTGTGGTTTTTGGTGTTGAGTTGTATGAGTTTTTTTAAATAAATTTTGGATAGTAACTTCTTATCAGGTGTATCATTGGCAAATATCTTCTCCCGTTCAATAGGATGTCTTTTCATTTTGTTGGTGGATTCCTTTGCTGTGCAAAAATTTTTTAGTTTGATGTCCTATTTGTTTATTTTTTCTTTTGTTCCCATTTAATAATTACTTGTGAATCAATTTTTTTAAGCAAGCACTCTTGGTTAATATTACACCAATAGTTGCAAAGATATTTGAATATTCTCTTTTTGTATGAGTGACTTTAGTGACTGTAGTACACAGAATAAGGGCACCCCCAAAGTTGTCCGCATCCTGATCCCCCGAACCTGTGACTATGTTACCTTATATAGCAAAAAGGACTTTGCCAATGTGGTGAAGTTAAAGATCCTGAGATGGGAAGAGTATCCTGAATTATCCAGATAGGCCAGGTGTAATCACAGGGTCCTTAAAAGAGGAAGACAGGAAGATTAGAGTCATAGAAGAAGATGTGATGCCAGAATAGAGGTCAGAGGGAGAGAAATATTTGAAGATGCTACAGCTGCTGGCATTAAAAATGGAGGAAGAGGCTACAAGCCAAGGAATGCAAACAGAGAAAGAAGCCCAGAAAGGCAAGAACTCTACCTTAAGCCTCCACAAAGGAACACAACTCTTCCAACACCTTGAATGATAGGACTTCTGACAGCCAGAGCTGTAAGATAATGAATTTTTATTCTTTTAAGCCACAAGTTGATGATAATTTGTTACAGCAGCAACAGGAAACTAATATAGTGACTCTTAAACATTTAATGTGAATTTGAGCATTGGGGTGGTTTACTGGAATTTCTTTAAGATAGAAGTTAATTTGTTATTAGATATTTTTCCTTTTTAAACGAGATGTTCCCAAACATTGGTTCTAAAAATAGAGAATGATATCTTCTCAAACAGATAGCAGCATGGTGGGATTCGCTGTTCTATTTATTTCTGTTTTTACATATGCAGTTTTGTAATTAGCTTTAATCCCGGGACAGCGGCTACTTTGTATACGTTCTCAGTAATTATCGTTAATGTTGAACTAGTTCTTGTTGAAATCTAGCTCTTCCATATCAAGGTCAAATTGGTACAGGTAAAGTGCTTCTTACACTGTAAATCATTTTCCACCTCCAGGCTGGCAGCTTGGCTTACTTCCAGAAAGAGGACTCAGTATGGTAAATTCATTTTTAATATATGAATATGTATAGATTCTAGCTTAGTCCTTTGGCAAGTTAAGGTTTGGCAGTTGGAGCTTCTGTAGAAATTCTTTTTTGTGGCTGCTTCCATCTCACTCTCAGCTAGATACAAGTCAGCTGATCACAGGTTGAGGCAGACTGGCTAGGCCTGGAGAAATGGAACAAATCGCCAGGTGAGCCACAGATCTTAGCTGGGCTTCAGTTTGGATAGCTCTGGTATAAGGGCCAACAAATAAGGCTCCATCATAAATTATCCAGCTCACCTGAACTATAAAAGTAATTTGGTTAGCTTCTTTGGGTTAGAAAAATTTTAGGTGACTTATACCTGACATTAATGTGTACCTTGACTTTTCAAATTTGTTATGTAAATCAGTCAAGCAACAGTTTTTCCTATCTGTATGGTTCAGCTGAACACCGTTGTTTTGGTCCCAACTATAAATAGCAACTCAAGTGATGGCTGAAAAGTCACAGGAAGTTCTTTGCAAGGTCAAGAAACTTTTCATGTAAAGCCAAGGTGGTTGGTGCCTTACTGTTTGCTTCTGTTCTCATTATCAGGGGCACATACTTGGAGATGCTATTAAATTATTTACTAGAACTTTATTTAAAGGGTTTTTTTGTTTGTTTTTGGTGGCTGTGGTTGTGGCTAAGTGTCCAGTCTCTTGGCCAGAGTATTCAACTCTTGGGAATGCATAAGGTTCCCCCCCAGGGTCTGGCATTGCCTCCTGATGACTCCCAGTCCTTCGTGTCCAGCGTGGGAGCCCCCGTGCATGCTCTACTTTATACTCCAGGTCCGTGGTATAACTCTTGATACTTTTAGTTATGCTGGCACTGGTTATCATATATACTTGGATGGGAAAAACATCAGTTTTATCTATGATATTTTCCCCCTTTCTTTTTTTGAAGCAAATTGTTTGAAATAAGTCTTCTTTGGCATTGTATCTCCACGTTGCACTTTGACAGCTATCAGTCCGGGTTGGGTTCAGTTGCAAGAACAAAAACACCATTCTGTTTTAAGCAGAAAGGAATTTGATAGAGGAAATTAGGTGCTTACAAAATGTGTGGACAGGCTGGGGGAGTGCGCTCCCGGCGGGACCCCTGGAACACACCACCCAACTGGCCCACCAGCCTCTCTGCAGCTTCTACACAATCAAGCGGGTGCCCTGCCAACAGAATGCAAGCCAGAGAAAAGCATTTTGGTGAACCCAGAATGTTTTTAAAATAAGCTAGCATTTCAAAAGTAAGCAGTTTCCCTAACATACCCGGATTCATTTGAAAAATCGCTAGCTTTGGCACCACTTGGTTCCACTGCCTCCTGACATTTCTCAGCTGGAGAGGAGAAGCCCGGCCCTTCAGGTCACCACCCTCTGCTTCATTCATCTCTGCTGTTGCCTGCCTCTCCTGTGGGCATTTCTGCTCTTAGCCTTGATGTAGGAGAGAAGCCAGAGATCTTAACCACTGCCTCGGGGAAATCATAAAGAAAGGTGCAAAAAAAGGCACACAGGTGCTAAAGAACTCTCGAGAAATAATGGCATGCCAGCTCCTGAGAATCAATACTCCTGTTCCCCACCCACCACAGCCAACCCTCACTGCTCAACAGGGAAGCCTTACCAGCAAACTGAAAAAAAAAATTATCATATTTTGTTTCTATCATTTTCCCCTTGAGAGGCGTCCTAGTCATAGTGGCATCTCTCACGGCAATAAATACACAGTATTCTAAGCCTCATCTGCCCTACCAAGTTTTAAAACCTCACCCAGATAGCCTGGAAAGCAAATGAGTTGAATATGTACGTTATAATTCACATGTTCAGTTTTTCTCTTTCTTTATCTAGGAATCATTATTCTGTTGAGGCCAAGTGGTCTGTTTTCCCGTTTTAACATTATGCTATACCTATCTACCCTTAAATAAGCTATAAATACTTCAACTAGCAGTTGTCATTCTGTCATCCTTGTTAGAATTCTTAACTTTGAAAGGTGATGATTAGTACCTGGATGTCTCCACACCTGAATTATATACTACAGTGGGAAACTGTCTTCGCTGAAAAGATGATTTATTTTTTTAGAGGATTATTCCTTGTAACTTCAAAAACTTCAATAGCAATCCATTTTTTTATGTAAAAAAAATGACTAGGAAACAAAGAAAAAAATAGTGTCATTTTTAAAGTATATATTTAACCTGATGATTGGGAGTACATATTTTCAAGTTTCGCTGTACGATTCTATGTTAGAGAGTGCAATTCATAGGAATAAAGAGAAACCGTGTGGGTACATTCTTCCCAAATAACGGGATTTATATTCTGAATTTTCCCTTCTTAAGTTTTTCTTTCCTAGGGAAACTGTTTTTTTTTTTAAAGAGGTATAAATTGAGCACTGAGAAATGCAGAGGCAAATGTGTTTTATCTCAACGTTAAGAACAATTGAATGTAATATGTGGAAATTGGTTACTTGCAGGGATATTAATTCTTCTCATGATTTCCAGCACAATTGGTAGCAAAGCTGACATTCTGATTATGCGTAAGGATCGAAAGCTCTATTGCATTCCAATTTAGTTATAGTTTCCCATCAAAGATGCCTTTACCAGCATCTCCTCTCTGCCTGGTCTCCTGGTTTGCTAGTAGCTATTCCTAGAAGCTGACTCCCCCTGCAGACATTTGGAGTTTTGTGAAAAGGGCAAATATATCAAAGGAAAAGCCACTGGTCATTTGCACATCGGTAGACAGCTGGAAAATCTCCCTAAATGATGAGTCCAACGTTCTAGATCTGAGGCTGACCCAGTGTATCTGTCTACAGGTCAGTAGAGTCTCATAAACCTAGTAGAGGAGTGGAACAGTTGCCTCTAGCCACAAGCCCCTCCCCACAAATTGCTTACCACCCAAATTTAGTGGAGCCAATCCCAAGGAGGTTAGAGAGACCCATTATCTTACAAGTTTGTCTAAAAAATAAGAGAAATGCAGAGGGATGCATTATGTGACATATCCAAGGTCACACAGTGTGCTGGTAGGATTTAAACAGGAACACAGGCCCCTGGGGTCGAAGCCTCGTGTTCTTTCCACTGTTCCACCCTTTCATCATGGCCTTCAAATACTCTGGTCTTATCCTTGTTGTATGCTATGCATGGAAGGTTGATTGGTTGGTTTTTTTCCTAACATGCATTCTGGCCCTGTGCTTGAGCCAATTTTTGCTGCTTAATAACTAAAGTATTTCCAGTAGACAAAGTGGTGGGCTTCTGTCCATGTCTACCTATGGCATTTGTTCTAAAAGTCTCTGCTAAGTTTGCTTATTAAAACCATGATGGCCTTGGGAACTTTTCTGTCATAGTACTAGTCATGCTCCAAACTATCAATAATTTAATAATAATAATAGCTAATTATTGGAATGTATTAAAGGTCTGTGTTAATTTCTTTACATGCATCAAATCACTTAATTCTCACAGCAACTCTATAAGGTGATTATATTTATTATCTTCAGTTTACAGATGAAGGATGCTTTGCAACATTAGATAACTTTCCTGAGGTCAAGTGGCTAAAAAGTAGAGCCGTGGTTTCTGCCCACAACCCTGATACAGAATATAAGGCATGAGCCTCAGCTATTCCACAGCTGCCCTCATCTATATTGTCACATCTCAGACAAGATGACTGTTAGTGGAAATTCGGTAACATATGCACAAGTTCATTTCTTCCTCATTTGTTTTTGACTTTCCCCTTTTCAAGTGATTTTGAGTGAGGATTCTCAGTTTCCAAGATGTTAGACACTGAGTGTTCAAAGACTGAAAATATGACATGTTCATTTAAATTCACAGTAAACCTAAAATAGCTATTTCCTTAAGTTTTTATTTCCAGTTCTCCAGGTGGACTCCAAATCGTTCCATGATCATTGAGAAGAGACTTCGGTTACATATATGCTTGATTTAGAAAATCTTGTATTGTTGTTGACAAGTAAGGTTAGCAGGAACCTTTATTTCTTAGAAGATGGAGGGAGAAGAAAGGTGTTGCAAGGACTTTCTGGTAATTCTAGTTCTCTAACCATAGCCTTAGGGGAGGGACAGCACAGGCCTGCAGTATCTGATGTGGACATGGCAGCTACCTATGATACATGGGTGCCCACCCAGGGCTGCACTGGCCCCTCGGAAGGTCTCTGCAGCCCTCCTAGTGATGCTAAAATTGAATCTGACCTCTCCAGATTCTTTGTGCCTTTCTGCTTCTTAGTCTGGTTATTCCAACCATGCAGAACGACCTTCTTACCACCACCCCCGGCGGGGTCTTCCTCTTGCATTTTCCATTAGTATAAATCACCAATTAGACTATGACCCCTCAAACTGCCACTTCTAGCTATCTAACATTGGGCGAGTCACTTTACCTTTATGTGCCTGTATCTTCATTTGTAAAATATGAATTATTATACCACTGTCCCAAAGGACTATTATAAAGTTTAAATAAGATAATAATTGGAAAGCATTTATAATACCTCCTGGCACATAGTAAGCACCATCAAAGTATTTGTTAAAATAACCATGTGATTCCAGATTCAACACCTTGAAGCTTTCCAGTAAGTTCCACTATAAGGGACAAGATATAATTGTACTTGGCAAAAAGCCATCATAGCATTCCTTATTAGTTTTGACTGATAACACTCCAGTCAGGGAAACAGAAAACACACTTAGAATTTCAAAGAGAATTTAGTAAAAGGAATTGGTTACCGAGTGTGGAGAGGCTGAAAGAGTGAAAGGCGGTAGTCTCAGAGACCCAGACAAGTAACTGCAGGAGGCAGCTCCCAGCCCTGCCACCTTACCAGAACCGAGACTCAGGAGGGCAGGTGGGCCCCACCTGGGCACCAGCTGCCACCTGAGGAGCAGGAGCAGTGGAGGAGGAGATCACTTCAAGAGCTGGGATAGTGGCAGGGACACAGCAGTCTCCAAAGACACCACCCAAAGAAAGAAGAAAACAAATGAGTGGGAAGCGGCTTTTGTCCCTCCTCCTCCTCATCTCCTGCCAGGGTCCTCCGCTGGTGGCACCTGGCAAAGGAGCCTGAGGAATACAGTTGGTGACTCACCACCCCAGCCTTGCAAAGCAGAGTTGAAACAGGATACAAATAACAGCCACAGTACACAGAGCAAAAACTATATAGATGTAAGACCTTTTACCAAAAAAAAAAAAAAAAAAAAAAAACCCTGCAAAGATCAAAGATTTATAAAGGTAGAATGTGTGTGCAAGCATAGGAATCGATTTAGACTCATAAAAGGAAGCACAGAGACAGTTTTTTATCATGCCAGTGTAAGAGTATTATAAAAGAAGTTGTCGTGTTTTTTTTAATGATCTGTGCAATTAGAGACTCCAGTATTTACCAACAAGTCTGTCTGACACTTTCTCTGGTACTGTGCTCGAGTAGATGCAGGTTATAAATACTCATAGAAATGTTTTAGCTAATTCCAAACACATGGCATGGATGAAAAGGTTCTTCAGCTCAAAAATTCCACAAAGATTTGTAAGTCTGGAGAACCCAGGCGAAGCCAGCTCTGATAGAGCAGGAGATATAGGTTGGAGACAGGATAGCCATCACTCATGCCCTAGCAAAACACCTTCGCTTTATTGCCAGTGCCCCATCTCATCAACCGAATATAGCCCAGTCTGGAACAAGTACACAGTGAGAGGTGGGGTGACACGGTGTCACTTCCTTTCTTCTTATAGTGAAGAGAAGGATTCAGTCAACTTTTCTCCAGTGACAGGAAACTAGGTCCCCAGGCAAATGAGGATACATGTTGGGAGGAGAAGGATACTCCGCAGGGTCCTGAAGCAGAAACCTGCTTTGTTATCCAGCCTCTCATTTTGGAATCAGGACCATCGTCAGACTGCTGAGATCACAGATGAACCTGAAAGTGGTGTCACATCTCTTTCTAGTTGTGACTGGGGCACCTGCAGAGAAAATTGGAGCCTCATAGAAGCTTCATAATATGCCTGTTAGTATAGCTTCCCCTCCTCAACCGCAGGGGAAATTAAAGGATGTACATCACATAGTCTGCACCTGAATTTTACTAGATGCCTTTTTTTTGTTTTTTGACAAATTACAGAATTGCTTCTAAAGTGATTAGCTTTTCAAATGATCCCTCATATATTTTGGCATGGGCAGGAAATTGAAGTGAATTTTTCAGATGTCTGACATTTTATGAAGAATAATTTAGGATTCAACATTAATTCAAAGAACACTTACACTTTTTTTTTGATGAATTGGTACATGGTAGTATTCCTAGGTACTTTTCGTGTATTATTAAGGTTTTTTAATGCATTCAATTTATGGACAGCCATATTGAAGAAAAAAAAAGGCCAGTGTTGGCCAGCCTTTGGATAGCCTGTCTTTTCAAAAATAACATCTTTCATCCATTTTCTGCTTTTTAATTCTGAAACCAAAAAACTGCATCTCTATTTTCCTTGACTTCAGCCACTAGTACTACTTACTACTTTTCTGGAAGAATGGTTTGCTGGTGGTGGGCGTATCTCTGCAGACCCTCCCCAGTCCTCTGCCCTCCTTCATTGAAATCTCTAGAAAAATGCTTCTCAAAGTATGATTGGTTCCTACATCTAGGTGTTCATGAAGTCCTCAAGGAATTCTTATGCACACTAGAGTTTAAGAAAAAAAGTTGTTTGGAGATACTCCTCTCCTTTTCTGTATTTACTGAGGATGGAAACTATTAATATTTGCCTTGTTGTTCAGCTGAAACACAGATGGGATCATTCAAAGAATTAAGATGATGTGACTTGTAATGTCCAAAATACAAAGCCATAGCAAAGTGGATGGGTTTTCAGATTATAATGAGGACACAGGACCTCAGTTCCTGTCTCATACCTCAAACCAATCTGGACATATCCTAAACAAACGTCCCCTTGTCTTAAAGGTAGTTCAGGCTAGCAGCACCTCCAGGGAATACCTCAGCCTGCCCGAAGCTTGCTTCTCAGTTCAGCCCGTCTGACCTCAGACCAAACTACCTTTCTGCTCAGCCGCTATTCTGGACATCTCTGAGTCTACAGAGATCCTTGACTCAATGGCCAAGCAAAGTCATTCTCTGTAGGATATCATGGGCTTCACTAACTGGTTTGTTCAGCTCAGAGGTCCATTGGGTCCTTCTGGGCCCCTAGAAGTCGCCCTCTCAGTCCTAACCATTTCCCTCTCTGTCCTTTTGATTTCTCTACATCACACTCAGTAGCAAGCTGTATCCTCTGGTTAAGCTGGTCTTATACAAGTTAGTGTCTTGCTGCTGCCCAAGTGACCCCACACAGGTCAGCACCACGGGCTTGTCCACTTCACTTCAGCTGCTGTGGCCTCTCTTTGAGGTGCCCCCTTTCGGCTCATTTACCTTCGGCCCATTCGCCTCTCTTCTAGCTCTGATATCACATACAAAGTACTGGTGACTGCCAGGACCTGAGAACCATGATGGGTGAACTTCTCCAGGCTCGCTTTACCAGTTCCTACCATTCCTCCTCCACCCCTGGCACTCTCTGGTGCCAGGCTCAGCCAGAATCCCAAGTTTAATTTTGCATCTCTGATGTACCTGAAAGGTACACAAAAAACAACAAACTTAGTTTCTTCCAAGGCTAGAAGAAAGTTGATCCCTGACATCCCCTGTTTAATCCTTCTGTTATCTGTGGAATTATCTCCACAGTAGCCAGCTTTATCTCCCAGTAATTTAAATGACTTGTTGATATTTGCGGGGAGGAATTGCATAGTGGAAATCCACAGTAAACCTGCTACTGAGGACTACTAATTTCAGAGAAACCCAGCCCCACCCCACCCCTGCATTCCCCAGCAGACTGAACGTATCCACATAACCAGCCTTTTGCTTTTAGCTCATGATAGTCTGGGTGTCAAGAGAATTAGGTAAGTGTAATGGAGTTAGGAAGCAATGATAAAAATCTCAAGTCAGGGTTGGCCGAGTGTCACGTTGGTTAGCAGTTGTCTTGGGACGCCAGCTGAGCAACAGGGCCCCAGTTCGGATCCCACATTAGGCCCAGTGATGCTGTGCCCTCTACAGCTAAGATGGTGAACAGCAGCTCCACCTGGAGCTGGGCTGCCGTGAGTCGCCGGCGACGGTGTAGGCTGCAGTGGGGCTGGCCGGCAGCGGACATGAGCTTTCATGAGCTGCCAAGAGCCACCATCAACAGCCATCCAATGGCTGGTGAGCAACTGCCTCACCTGGGAAGAGCGCAATGATAATACCAACATGGGCCAGTGAGCAACGTCCTCCACAACTAGACTGTGAAGAACAAAAGGAAAGCAACTTGTCTGTTCCCCTTCCCCGATTTCCCAACACTGTTGCCCTCCCGCAATTCCCCAATAAATTCTTTTTAAAAAAAAATCTCAAGACAGAATAATCTAAATCCATAATGTAATTATTTAGTATCCTACTTTCAAGGATAAAGTAATAAAGATGAAATATATAATGATGTAAAGGAGCTCATTATTTTTCTGGCCAGCCATGTTAAAAAATTAGTGTTTGGAAGGTCACAAAAGAACTTTAAAATGACCAGACTTGTTTGGGCTAAAATGAAAATGTCACCCTGATGGCTACTGGAGAAAAATCTATGTTAGAGTTTGTCTGTTCTTTCATTCTTTCTCATCACACTGCAAGAGCGCTTCTGAGTGTTTAAGCATGTAGTCTGGGAAAGGAAGTTTCACCTTTTATTCATATGTGAGTGCATCTGGGTTGGTGCCCTGCTAGTTCTAAATGCCATCACGGGCCATTTTCTTTGCCATCGCTGAATTGTGACAGGAGGGAAGGCAGGCATAGTCCAAGGCTAAGGCAAAGCTAATTTGTAAAATGAGTCAAGTTTTTACTTCTTTGCCTTTTTCCTTGCTCACCCTCCTAATGCTTTTCCAATCCTAGGTCCTCAGAGAATCATGGTGCTTTAGAAATGAAAGGGTCTTTTGACATCCAGGTTTTTTATTTTTATTTTCTATTTTTGTATCAAAATTCTATGCACCAAGTTTAATAGTCATAGTTGTATAAAGTTTTTTGGAAATGGAGCACATCTTGCTCACATCCCCTTATACTTTATTGTCCCCAAATGCAATCACATTGGACCCTTTTAGCTGATTCATTTGACTGTTAATGCCATCTCTCTAAATAGCATGTTTATATTGTGGTTTCTTGATCATTCAGGTTTAGGCATTAGCTAAATACTTCCCCCTATAGAAGATGAAGATTTAGCTGTCTTTTGCTGACAGACACCACCCTTCCTGCATCCTTCCCATCCCCTCCTCCTGAGGTAACTGTACTGGGTGGGACGCCTTTGGAGCCTCCCAGTATAGTTACATCATGATTGTGCTTAGATCTATATTAAGTGCCTTATTAGGACTATGTGAATACTATGTTTGGTTTTCCTTTTCTGTATGACTTTTTTATTTTCCTTATAATAATCATCTCCTTCTTTTGTTTGCCTAGCTTTCTTTGCATTTGTTCTTAATGGAATCCCAAACTCTCCACCAATTGTCTTAATTGCTTCTCAAATTGTTTAGATGTATCAAGTCCTATTAGTTTCATTGTCTTGCCGAAAATTCTCCCTAAACCTTCTGACCTGCTCTAGTCTGGACCGATTCTCCTTTAGGGCCTGAAGCACATATGTTATCTTGGAGTCTTCTCTTTTCCGCCATCCTGGGGATCCTAATCACCTCTTGTCTGTATTGATTTCCCTGTTTATCATATCCTGTATCTTCCTCTTTCTTAGTTTAGTCCTCCATTTGGGTGGAGCACATCCTCCAGTATCTTCCTAAGAAAAGGACTCATGGGGGGCAAAATATTCAAGGCTTTGCATGTCTAAACAAATCTTTATTCTAAACCTAACCCTAACACTTGACTGATAGGTTAGCTGATATAGAACTCTATATTATAAATTTGTTTTCAGGATTGTGAAGTCTTAGCTCTATTATCCCAGTTTCTGATTAACATCGAGAAATCCAGTGCTGTTCTTATTCCTTATATTCTGTATATGGCCTGTATTTTTTTTCCAGAAGCTTATAATCTCTTCAGTTTGCCCCTAGTGTCTCAGTGTCTCACAATGATATGCTTTGGTGTGAGTCTATTTCCAACAATTGTGAACGCTCAGAGGCCCTTTTCAGTCTGTACACTCATGCTTTTGAGTTTGAAATTTTCCTATTTCTTTGTTTGCTCCCCCTCTACTTTCTTCTTTTTGCAATTTATATATATATATATATGATCTTTTGTATTTGTCCTCCAATTTACTTTTCTTTCTTTGTTTTCATCTATTTGTCTTTCTGTTCTACTTTGTTGAGAGAGTTCCTCTACTTTATCTCCTAATCCTTCCACTGATTTTTTTTTATTTCTGTTGCCTTATTTTGTAAGAATTCTTTATTCTTCACTGAGCTGTCCTTTTTTAGCAATCTTTCCTTATTTCTTTCCTAATTTCTTCTCTTTTTCTCTCTGAGGATATCAACATTGCATTTTTTTGTTTTGCTCTAATTTATCTCTTCTCACCTTTTGGTCTCTAATTTGCCTCCATGTTGCCTTTTTCTGTTTGTTTTGGTCTACATCTTTCATATTGGAGGTTTTCCTCAAATTTCTGGAAATCCTTGCTTATTGCTCAACCAAGTATTTGAATGGGAGACTAAAAAGCTGACTAGAAGCTTAAGCATTTGAGTTGACCAGCTTCACTAAAACGTGACCTGACTGGACTCTTTGATAGTGGAACCAATATTAGCATCTGCCAGTCTCTGCTGTTAACCTGGTCAGATTCCATACAGAAGATGCTTCCATTTCTTGTTTGGATGGGATAGGCCTGGCTGTCAGCCTTCTGGGACCTGGGTTAGGAAAAAGGGTTGTCTCAGCATCTCGTATGCAGACATTCACTTCATCGCTCTCTTTTCTCTCAAATGCCGTTGGTGTCCCTGGGTCCAGATAACCTGTTCTATATCCTTATCAAGAGAAAAAACAAAAGCTGTCCAGTCTTCTGCTAGGATAGGGCAGAGTATTTGCCTGGCTATGTGTCTCCTCCCCACCCCCACCTCCACCCCCACTCCAGTGGCAGCTTAGAATTCAGTTCTCCTGGGTTTACTAAGTCAGTTACTACCCGTCCATGTGCCTTCTAGGCTCCGAAATGTTGTATCTGGTAGCCTTTCCCCATCTTCTGCCCTTTTTATGGGTTTATATATTTTTTAAATCCTTTATTTGTGGTTTTAGAAGGATTGGAGGTGACAATACAGTTAGGTGGGATGTGTTCCATCTGCTTCTGCTTCTTTGTCTATAAATTCAGAGACGTCCAAAAGGATCCTGAGGTTGTGACATAACTTCATTGCGGAAGCAGAATAGGACCAACACTTGCTTGTTCAGGGCAACTTCTTTCAAAATAGTATCATCATTAATGGATTCATCCACAGTGAGTATGTTCCTGGTTGGGTGTCAACGAGTTTAAAAAGCTTTTTTTGTAGAGTCCTTTGTATTTTTGCTTTGATTGATAGCGCATGAGGAGACAGTAGATCAGGAAGCATCTAAGGCAGCGGTTCTCAACCTTCCTAATGTCGCAACCCCTTAATACAGTTCCTCATGTTGTGGTGACCCCAACCATAAAATTATTTTCGTTGCTACTCTATAACTGTAATTTTGCTGCTGTTATGAATCGTAATGTAAATATCTGATATGCAGGATGTATTTTCATTGTTACAAATTGAACATAATTAAAGCATAGTGATTAATCACAAAAACAATATGTAATTATATATTGTGAAATATTTCTAATTACAAATAAATAAAATTTTGTCTTGAAGCATGGAGACGGATAGAGGAGCAGTGTCTCAGTTCCTAAGACCATCGAAAATATGTGTTTTCCGATGGTCTTAGGTGGCCCCTGTGAAAGGGTTGTTCGACCTCCAAAGAGGTCGCAACCCACAGGTTGAGAACCGCTAATCTAAGGTCTTCCCAACACCTTCATGCTCCACAGGCAAGCCCCACAGAAGGGAAGGGCTAGTGAAAAATGTTGCTAAGACAGCAGCGGCTATGCTAAATTGTACTGCATTTAATTTTGGGGCTTTTTCAATTTTCTGGGGAACTGGAGTTGTACCAGCTCTCACCAAAATGTGGGAACAAATGGAGTTACAGTCAGATACCCAAATCCCTCCAGTGCTTGCCCCATATGCTGTGCCAAGGACCCTCCAAATACGCCTGTAGGTCCCCAGAGGTGTCTCCTGGGTGCTCACCAACAAATCTAATCCCATTGAGAGCCATCACTTCTCCTTCATCCCTTAGCAGGTATCACAGTCTCCCACCAGGCATCAGAGGTCCCATCTACCTCCCGCTGGGCCTCTCGCCCTTCACACAGGAGGCCCAAAGGCCCTGGAGCTCTGTGTCACATGGGGGAGAGCACCCTTACTTGTCAGAGGGGCCCCAAATCAATGTTACTTGGGCTTGATGTTTTATAGACTTTTAGTCCAATAGCTCCTTCTGGTTTTTCCTTAAAGCTCTCTTGCCTGCTCACACTCTCCCTCTGTGACTTTCTCTGTGTCTCTCACCCTAGGAATCAATCATGAGTCCTTATAGTTAGCCTTCTACAGAGAACTACACATACCCTCTGATAACTAAAACATGATTCAATTCATTTGCTCTCATAGACCTTCCTCAACCCTCAGAAATAGACGTGCACTGGACCTGCCCATCAGAGAGATCTAAATCTTACAAACAGACATTGCTTTGTCTCAGTGTCTCAGGCTGGGATCCTTACCCCCTCTATTCCTATATTATAGGTAATATGCATACTCACATACTTTAATCCAATATCCCCAAACATTTGAGAGGGCCTTCTAGTCGCGGGGTGTTGTATAGGATGCTAGAGAGGATGGAAGAGATGGAAAATCTATGCTCTTGAGAAACTATAATATTTATATAAATGGATACAATAGAAAGTGAGTGGTATTCAGTTCAATGAAAATTCTATGCAAAGTGGGTTAGGAGAACCGAGTAGGGAAGATGACTTGCCTGGAGCTGTCTGTGATGCTCTTGGCAAAGGAAGAGAGCTGAAGGGCAAAGACTGCATGGCCCTCATAATATTATCCATTGTCTTTGGCAAAACAAGAGCTCAGAAAATGTTTCTTCCTTATCCAATGCTACATTTAAGGTGCTTGTGCTTGGTTGAACAAAGAAGGAATCCCAAATAGGGAAATGCTATTTTATTAAAAAGTTTAGTTCCCGGAAGATGTGTGTTGATCACTTGCTTCTAGCCATGTTTGTAAGAATAATTATACATCTGACTTTTCAAGGGCAGAACAGTGCACTGGGCTTATCGCCCCAGGGACTGGGAGATAGCAGACTTCTCCAATTTGCTCTGAATTGTCATTCAGTCCCATGTGGCATTGTGTAGTTGAGACAGATTAAAATTCATTTCCTTGCCTCAGTGACATGGAAACAGCTCTTAATAAACAAGGGGCTCCACATAAAGCCCTCTCAGTGTGATTTCTGGAGAACTAGGGAACTGGATATTTTTGTTGAAGAACATACAGCTCTCCGATGTAACCGGAGCGTGGCACCTCTTTGCCAAGACAGGAAGACAGGTCACCTGGGAGCTGGCCTCAGATTGAAATAATGAATTCTGCGGGATAGCGAGAGCCTCATATTTTCATAGCACTTACCTAATAATATTTATGAAGCCTTTTACTAAACATGAAAGATAATTTTTTGAAAACTGATGAGTTCTGGCTACAGTTAATGCATAATTTTCACATTTTTGTTTATGATAATAATCCTAAGAACATGTAGTAGATGCCTACTCTATACCATTTAGTCTGCCGAGCATTCTACCGATGTTATTTTATTTAATGCACTTGTCACCCTGTAAGGTAAGCACTGGTGGAGTAAAAGGGACTTACTTTAGAAACATACATGACAGGGACATAAAACAGTCAGTTATTACCAAGGCCATGTGTATCCAAGCCTAAGACTATAAAATACATAACTTGACCTATAAAATGAACTTGGAGACACTAATGAATTTTTTTTCTTTAAAATCTATAATTCTTCAACCATTATAAATAGTCTCAAATGCATCACATGAAAGCATTCCTATTTTGGGGTCTTATGAAATGTAACCTTAGTCAGTTAGGAAGTGGCCTCATAATTGAGAAAAAAAAAATTTAAATAGAAAATAGCCCTATGAGTGGAATCCTATGATGTGATTTAGACTTAGATCATGGTTTCTTTGTATGTATATGTTGCTAGAGAATGAGCAGTATCTTATGGAGTCCTCTAACACTTTGTATTGAGAAGTACAAGTGAGCCCAGTAACAGAAATGCTTTCAGCCCAAGTAACAGAAAACCCATTAGTAGGCACAGCTTAAACTAGAACTTTCCAACCTATATGGTGAGGCCCATTGGTGAGCCACAAAGAGATAAGCAGAGATCATTATCTCCTCAGTCTTCAGGGTGCTGAAGGGGCCTAGGACAGCTGAAGCCCCCAGGGTTATTCACCTCAGATGCCAGCAGTGTCCTCCATGTTTCCATTTTATCATGTCCTATGAATGTCATGACACTAAAAATTTGGGCAGTACTGGCCTAAAATATAATAAAGAATATTTGTCATTTATTTGACACAAAGTGCAGAAGTAATGCATTCCAGGGTGAGTGCAGCTACCCAAAGACTTTCTCACGAATCCAGGCTCTTCCCACCTTTCGGCTTTGTCATCATTTACGTTCGTTTGGTTTTTGCTTCTCTTCTTTGTTGCCTCACAGTCCCAAGGTGGCTGCTACAACGTCAGACATCATGTCCTCACTCCACAGATTTATGCAGCAAGGAAACGAAAAGCAAAGAACACCAGGGAGGGTGTCTCTCATTGCAACATCTGTTCTTGTATCCAGTGGGGAGGGGACCTGGGGGAGCTTTCCCAGTCATGATCCTAGCAGATCACATGACCACCTCTTGCTGCCAAAGAGTCTGGGAAGAGGCCTACCTGCCCTGACACTACTGATTCCCACCCACTACCTAAACTCAAAATCAGGGATTCTGTCAACAAAGACAGACAGCTATGGTGGTTGTGTAAGCACCAGTGGTTGTGCCAAACAGCCTGGAAGGAAGAAGCCAAGATTTTTGTAAAAAAATTTTTTTTGATGAGGCATGTTTTCTGCTTCTTAAATCATTGTTTAGACTGTTTCTGCTAAAATACCACCCACGGGATCATTTACCCGTGAAACTGAAAGCTTCCTCTGTGGAAGTGGGCTTGAAACAGAGCACCCTACAGATAAGCGAAAGGTTTGTGCAAATATTAGTCGAAGAAATTTCAGTTTTCTCAGTATCCTGAATGTTTTCATTCAGAGACAAGCAGCTGTTATGACTTTGTAGCTTTGAGTAGAACTAGGTATGATTTTTTTGCTTTTTTCCTCCTGTTCGATAGTATACTAATTTTTTCAGCACGTTTTACGTTTGAAATGAAAAGCCATTAATATTTTAAATTAGTTTTAAATCTGATGGACTCTTCAGAATGTAGCGTGACGTGTCAAGAATTGGACCACAGAGCTCGTTTTGTTTCATTTCTTAAACACTGAAATGAAAGTCATTGTTATACAAATGTCTCACATCACAAGTTTTAAAATGTGAACTTTTTTTATTCGGGCAGTATTAACTTTGGATGTTTGGAGATCTTTTTTTTCATTTCCTTAGAATTGACAGAGCAGAGTATTATTTTTATTGTGTTGCAAAGATCATATCATGGCACAGAGTGGAGAAACTGAACATAACCATTACCTTTGATTAATTGACAATTTCTAGAGGATTGGTTCATAATATTCCCAGTGGTAACTTGAAGAAAAAAAGAATAAGAAAGAAACAAAATACCAGGCACCCAGGATTTTTCCTTGATAACTTGAAATCTTGGATTTCAAATAGAAAAGTAGAAATAATACTGAACCAATTTTTAGTCTATGATACGGAATAAACTTTTTCAACTTTGTGAATTTATTTTCTGATTATAAAAATTATATAAGAATTATATAGGATAGGGAATTTGGAAAAAAAAGTAGTTATTCTTAATCCCACCATCTTCATACAATTTTTAATGCTTTTGTAAACCCCAATCAAGCTCTTTTCAGATATGTATGGTTCATTATATGATTGTAATCATAATGTAAATACCACTTTTTTTATATCCCACATATTTCTAGGGCACTAAATATTCTCTTCATATTTTCATAGGTTTTATTTTTATCAAGGATATACTTTGATAAAAATATATCCCATTCATTTCCCACCCTCATTTCCTCCTAACCAAAGGTAATCACTTTTACCTTGTTTATCTAATTTTTTTACTATTTCTCTCTGTCTCCTTGTGGGGGAGGGGAAATCCCCCCTTCTTGGTTCTTATGACTGATTGAATAATCTAAGTGACATAAGGCGATTAACAGAAGGAAATCAAGGTTTAATACATACACACAGGGAAATATCATAAGCATGAAGAATCCCAAATACAGTAAGGCAAAATGAGGCATGTATGTCATTCTGGACTAATGAGGAGGTAGGGGCCTAAAGATTTCAAGGGGAAGTAAAGCAATTCATGGGTAAATAAAGAGTTAATGTTTAGTAAACAAATGTTTGCTGCGCCATCTAGAGGCAGTGGGACACAGAGAGGTCTTTGATCAAATGGGCCTATCTACCACACCTAATTCAGATGAAACTATAGTTATCTATGGTGATAGTTTCTTCCTGGAACAAGTCTCTATCTTAAATTCTTTTAGGTGGTTAGGGGGAAGGTCAAAAATTCTTCCTGAGCCTTCCAGGCCTTAAATATAATCAGCTTAAAATAATCAATATTCCAAAGAGGCAATATTTTGGGGTAGTAAACTCTGCTCCCCTTCATCTCCAAACAAAATGCTTATGTTACTACTTCATGGTTTTTTTGTTCTCACTTTGGAAGAGGATAATATAGCTCCCTTTAGTCACCCCTGCCTTCCACTAGCCCTTCTCATCCCCTCTCTTCTTAGTGGAGTTGCGTCCTAACTTTGGTTGCATTGTTATATACCTTCTTAGGTCCTACACACTATTCACAATTGTGCCCTCATGTAAAGTATCATTACTTTTCCTTGTATTTTTACCCAAATGAATGATGTGTTTTGTTCTGTTATGTTTTGTTTACCAAGTTGTCTACACACTTCTTATTAATTGAATCTCAAGGCCTTCACCAATGTCTAATTGATTCAGATGCATCAGACATTGCATCCCTGTCATCCACCTGAATAATCTCTCCTTGGAGCCTTCTGACCTTATCCAGTCTGCTCGCTGTGCCCAGTGCACAGCTCTCATTCTGGGAACTTTCTTCACCTTTGTTCTGGGGATTTCCTTTGTTTTTGATGTTGGCTCCCCGGCTTCATAGTTCTCATATCTTCCTCTTTTCATTCCCTTGATTTTGTGAAGCATATATCCTCGAGTACCTTTTTTAGCAAAGGATTCGTGGGAAGTAAAATTTTTGAGATCTTGCATGTCTGAAAATGTCTTTATGCTAAACTCATAAGTAATAGATTGGCAGGGCATAGAGTTTTATTTTGGAAATAGTTCTCCTTTTGGGTTTTTTTCTTTATTATTATTTTCAGGTGTACAGAACAATGTAATACTTATCCTTTTCACCCCTCAAAAGAAATCCCCCTCCCCCATCTACTTCCCTCCCACCCCCCATATCATGCTTATCTATTACAATTCCATTGATTCCATTCCCACACTCTACTCCACATCCTGTAACTATATGTATATATAATTATAGTTGACATACAATATTATTCAACATCAGCTTCAGAAATACAGTGCCAGACTCAAGTGTTGTTTCCTTGAGGTTTTTAAAGGTATTTATTCCATTGTCATCAGGCTCCGCAGGTTGCTGTTGAGAACTTCAAAGTCATTCTGCTTCCTGATATTTTGCATATGACCCATTTTCCCACCACTCTCTGAAAGTTTAGATCATCTTGATAAAATACCTTGGAGTGGGTCATATGTTCATATATTTTAAAGTATACTCAGTTGACCTTTTCAGTCTGTTTACTCATGTCCTTCAGGCATAGGAAATTTTCTTTTTATAAAAATTTTAATTTTTCCTTTTTGTTTTTTGTTTTTAGGTCTAGGACATTTTCTTGATGATTTCCTTGCCTCTGTTTTCTCTCTTCTCTCTTTCTGTATCTCCCCACTTGAAAATTGGAATTGCTTGACTGGTCATCCATATTTCTGTTGCTTTTTCCTGTCACCCATCTCTTTGTCCCTTTGCTCCATTTTGGGGTGAGATTTCCTCAAATTTTCATGCAACCCTATTATTAAGCCATTTCTACTATTATATTTTTATTTTCCAAGACCTATTTCTTGTTTTAATGATTTATTTTTTAAGTATCATTTTCTTTTATTTCATAGTTACAGTAACTTACCTGAGGATATAATTGAAATGTGGGTTTTTGGCATTGTGTTCTCCCAGCATAATCTGAGTTTCCCTCCAATTAGCATTTTTCTGGTTTTCAATCTCTATTACAGCAGTGACTTTTATCGGCTTTCTGGTAATCCTTGATTATGCTTAAAAGTGTGCCACTACAAATCTGTGGAGACAGCAAGTAGATTAGGAGTTGCTTAGTGCTGGGGGGGTTGAGGAAAATTAATTACTGCTCAAGAGTATAATTTTCTTTTTGGGGTGATGAAAATGTTCTAAAATTGGTTGTAGTGATAGTTGCACAACTCTGAATCTACTTATATTTAAAATATATTTTAAATCCATTGGATTGTACACTTTAAATGGATCAATTGTGTGGTGTGTGTATAATATCTCAATGAAACTATTTTTAAAAAAAGTTAGACACAAACCAGATTTAAAGCTCCAAGTACATGGCTGGGGCTTGTCAACTGTGGGTTTCACTGTAGGGTGACCTGACTAAGCTGTTTAGTTAGGGAATCTCTGATACCAATATCTTTGTCTGCCTTCTTGAATTATTTAGATTCCCTAGGAAAGAAACTACCAATCTTCAGTGCCCTCCACCTAAAATATCTGGCTGCCAGTTTTCTGGGAGCTGAGTGAGGGAAGAAAGCTGTCTCTGAATCCAACAGACTAACACCCACATAACCTCATTTTCAGTATGATCCCTTACCCCTCCACTGTACCTAGAGACACCATTAGTCCAGAGACCCTCTATTGTATCCATTGTAGAGAATATATCCTTTTTTTTTTTTTTATTGCCAGGGTTGAGAAAGGGCAGTTGGAACGATGATCTGCCTGCTTCTTAATCAGACTTACAACCAAATATACGTATCTTACTTTTCCCCCAAGGCATACACTCATTCAGAGATGCCTGGTACCTGCAGTTCCTGAGCTTTTTGAGAGTTCTGTGAACCAGGTTGGTTCTAGGCTTTTTCCTCTGTTTTGTGTTTTTGGTAAGAAGCAAAGGTGGAAGCATGTGTCCACACCATCTTTACCTGAACATAAATACATGTTTTGCCTTCTGCAGTTATTCAGGGCCATAACTATATATTATTGAGAGTTTTTTTTCACTTAAAATTCTGATTTGGAAAAAAATAAAACAGAATAAACATTTGCTTCTGGATAGAATACTCCTGTTTTATGCAGAATCCAAAGATTTGATGATACCAAAGGGGGAAACACTTTTCATATGCAAATAGAAAAATTAATCCTCTCTGAATTCAGAGAGCCAGTTAAGTGCATTCAAAATTTTAAGGCTTATAATGAACTGATTTAAGAGAAATAGATGAAGTAAGTTTCTTCTCAAGTCATGAAGCATTTCTTTACCTTAGCAAGTGATCAAAATTCTCAAATCCTGACTGCCTCATAAAGATTAAATAGATTTTATTGTTAATTTTCCATAGATAAAATTAGATGTTTAGCACTTGCCTTAAATACTCCTCTCATGTGATTCTTTGATTTGAAGGGAGTCATTCAACCTATCTAGGTATTAAAATAATGGGGAGGACAGTCGCTATGCTTACCATCCTCTATGAGACTTGACCTGAAGGCCAGTGACTGACTTAATTTCTCTTAGCGTTTCTGGTGCCTAGAATTGCACCTGGTATCCAGTTAACACTTCTTAAATGCTTTTCAAATGAATAACTAAGAGAGGGAACAATTTTGTAGTCAACAGTGCAATTGTGTCATGTATGTTGACAACTTCAAGACAATTCGAAATTGTTTTCACTTCCAACTAAATATTTCAATGTAATACAACCTTGGGTCAAATTCTGCTTGTTAACCATGATTTATTTCTAAGATTACCACACACTCTAAAACTTCATGATTCTGTTTTTCAATCTAAAATACCACTCTTCTTTTACTTTTAAAAATGACCTTTATTTACCTCACTACATTGATAAAAGAATCTTATGTTCAATTTAGATTATTATGCAAAAATCACTTGCCCTTTCCAAAGCATTAGAGCCATTCAAGGACTAGCTACATAATTTGCAAGATCCCATGCAAAATAAAAATGTGGGCCCTTGATTAAAAATTATTAACATTTTTTAAGATGGCAACAGCAGAGCATTAAAGCAAGCAAAGGGACCCTCCAAACACAGGCACATGTCCATGAATTTAGCTCTGCGACCATTTCTGGAGAAAAGACACTTGATGTTCTTTCCAATATTAATTTACTTTGGTTCAGCCATTAAAGGGACTAACATTTCCCCTGCTCAGGGACTTTAACTGTGAGAGCACCTGGGGACATTATTTATACAGTCATTGCCTAAAACTCTGCATTTCAGGTACTTCCTAGAGTTAAACCACAGAGCTATTACACTTCTGACAATAGCTTCTCGGACTGCAGGCTTCCTATTGTGGACATTCAGTATTTGGTGGTGGTGATTTTCAGGTGCTTTCTTCCTGCTCTGACAGTAGCTTTCAATGAGTCAAAGTCTTCAAGCCAAATTAAATTAAAACTTGAGATATGATTCCCAAGGGAAAAAGCACTTAAATAAAAATATATCTCCTATTTCTGAGCTCCTGACAATCGGCAGAACTATTCCCCCACCACCACCACCACCACCATCTCACTTGGTTTTCAGCTCAGCGCATCTGAGCACCTGTTATTCGTATCAGAAGGAAATGAAATCAATAGCATTTGTCTGCCCCGATGGCAGTCTTTAAACTTCCTTCTCTGTTGCCAGTAGGTCATCATTCTTCTTCAAGACCACTTTTCTATTCAGGCATGTCCAAGATTTCCTTGACTTGTTTGTTTTGAACTTTGAATCTGATAGACACTTAGAAATGTATGCAGTTCCACACTCACCCAGAGAGGCACTTACATGAACACAGTGGACTGAAATGTCTCTTAAGGGTGATTATGATGTCATTAAGACAAATAAAGGCCCTAAGGAAAGTAAAGAGCTAGTGATTTATTCATCACAAGTAAATATCCGATCTTAGCTATCTCAGAACAGAGGCATGAATTAATAAATTGAATTTTGAATAAATTGGCATCTCAGCTGTGTGGTTACCTTGTTACCAAGGGACTCCCCTGAGGCTTCCGCAAATAAGCAGCAGCTGACCCGGGGCTAACCTGACTCCCCGGGCAGTCCAGGAAGCTGACGGATCTGGCACAGGGAAGCAGACTGAGAGCTCTTCTACCCCAGGGAGAGAGTCTACACCCACACATGGAAGTTACAAAGCGATGATTGTTCCCTAGAAGGAAGAGTTTAGCAGTGTGGTTATAGAAGAAATAGGTTACCTCTGCAAACGCTAAGCCTCTCACTGGAGCTGAACGACAATCTGGGAGGACTGCTCTAGGGGAGAGAGAAACATTATGTGGCCTTTTTAACTAGAATGCCTTTAGGTTTCCTTGTAACCCTGCGTTTCTCTTAAGGCAATTCCCAAGAGAAGAGTACTTGATCACAACAAATATAGAGTCTCATGGGAGGAGAAAGAAGTCTGTTGCATATGTATAACCCCTTTCCTTCCTTCTAACTGGAGTGAAACCAAACCAGCAAGTGTGTGGCCTTAAATAGACCTGAGGCGTACACTGCCGCCCTTGGCACAGTGTGCTTCCTCTGGGGAAACTGTAAGATTACAGAGCCATGGTTTCCAGTGTAGATAGTTAACCTAGCATAGAGGTTTTTGAATTAGAATGCCACTCTGCCATTCACCAGCTCCATGACTTAACTTCCCCGGGTCAACCTCCTCACCTATAGCAAGACACTAATCGTATCTACCTCACTAGGTTATTGTGAAGATGAGAAAAGGTGACCAGTACAATGCCTAGAATATAACATGTACTCAAATGCCAGTTTTTAATAAGATAATTGTTTAAACATTTTTGTAGACATACTACATGCTGGGTACTGAGCCCAACAAGCAGGACCAGAGGACACCTAGAACTCTCCGGAGTCCCCAAGGATAAATAGTTTCATATTCTTTCTACCTTACCCCTGGTTCCAACCAATGATCTGGTTCCAACCAGTGATTGTAAAGTTGTGATTTAATTTGAAAGAACAAGGTGAAGATGGGGGCAGAGGGTATCCCTGAAAAGGCGAATGTTCTAGCAGAGTTTACTTCACCATTGCCACCTCTGATGACAGCCTCATTCTGAAAGGCCTAGCCTTCCGGCCAGAGTTAATACCAGTCATGGACAAGGAGTGGCTTAAGGAAACTAACCTAGTTCCAAACCCCTAGCACATAGGAAGCATACAAAGTTTGTCCAGCAAATGAATAACGAAATAAATGAGGTCAGTCTTAAATCTTTGGATTAACTGTAAAATGATACCAGAACTCTGTATTTACTAAGGATTAGACTAGATTTTTAGTCTAAGGATTAGACTGGTTCCTCAGTGTTTTCCTACATAAGCCATCCAAAAATACAGATACCGATCCTTCTCTATTAAAAAAAAAAAAGTATAATTAGTCTTCAAAAAGCAAAACAATAGGAATAGGTCAGAAGGCACAGGAGCCAACTGAAAGAGCTCTCAATGGCTAAAGGTATAACAATATGAGCACTAAGATAACACAGCATTGAATTATAACCCAAAGGATGAATATACAGAAGTCCATATTGATATTAATATATGATTGATTGAATAAATAAATAAATGTGAGCAAAGAGGCCTATCTCCCACACAGAAGAATTCCAAATAATGTATGTAGTGACCTGCCCTCAAATAGGTGGAGCCTAACTCTCCTTGCGAATGGGTTCCACTTAGTGACTTGCTTCCAAATAGTACAATATGGAGAGGAGGTGGGGGTAACTTACAGTGAAGAACCCTGATACATACCACCTTGGCCAGGTCATCAAGGTTACTATCATCAGTGATAAGTCACGTTAATAGTACACACCTTCGCTAGGATGTGATGAGAATAGTTCTTTATCTCTGTGATCTTCCTCCCAAAAACCTATGAATACTGTATAACCATGAGAAGAACATTCAGCCAAACCCAAATTGTGGGACATTCTACCAAATACCTAAAAAGTACTTTTCAATGCCTTCAAAAACAAGGAAAGTCTTAGAAACCATCACAGTCTATAGGAGCCCAAAGAGATAACTAAATGTAACGTGACATCCTGATGGGAACAGAAAAACAACATTAAAGAAAACTTACAAAGCTCCAATATAATATGGAATGGTTTGGTTTTTTTTAAGTAGTTGGTGCTTCTTCCCTAAAAGTGATGTCACCGACACCTAGACCATGGTCACGCATTACAGTAGCATTTCATTGTAACGTGAGTGTTGGGGATCATGTTTTAAAGCTACCTCTTGAGGGTTTACTTGAAATGAGGTATACTTAGTGTACCAGTTGTACACATAAGGACAACTTGGTAACCTGTCAAATAGTATGATCTTTTTTGTAGGTAGCCTGAACTGAACTATGATTAGTGTATTATGCAGATTATATTTAAGCCATGGAATCGCATTCATATAAGTAAGGCTAGCTATGGATAATTTTGGTTCTTATAGCATAAACTTCCCAGTTACCAGAATTTGGGGTTGGATCAAAGAAATTTTTCATGCATACATGCTAAGGGTAGGAAAAGATTCATGCTTTTATTCAGCTGCCCATATTGGACATACAGACAGCTGTAACTGCTCGTGTCCCAAATGTAGAAAACCAGGCCATGTATCTCCAGAGAAAAGGTGCACATTGTCAGATTGTATCCCCAATGTGCAGTCTTATGCAACTTTATCCATAAGCTGTTGACTTGGCAACACTTGTCATCATCATTACTCTCATGTGCTCTTTTTCTATCAACTCCAGCCTTTTTCACCTTCGAGGAGATGAAAGTCAAAGCAAGAAGGCATATGATTTCTCTAAAACTTGTTCTGTGCACACTATTGATTTTTATATCTTAATATCTTTTCTAAGAAACAATCAGCCCATCTCTTCCTGAGAAAATGTTAACATCTCTTGTGAACTCCTATGCTATTTGCATCGGTCTCATTTGCATGACTTCCCTGCCTAAACATGTGGAAGGTGGTCTGACTTTAGAATGAATCAAGTAGAGTATAGAAATAAACTATTTCCCCACATATTGTATGTGGTCTTTTTCATGGGGACCTGTATGCCACTTAATATATTCTCACTCCTAAGAGATTATATGGTTCCTTGATGCTCCAATTGAGGAGTTTTCTGTCAGCTTCCTTCTTTCAGGTGAGGGTAAAGTGTATTGCTCCAGGAAAAAGGACTCCATAAAGCTGTGTCCTCCATTGTTACAGCACATGTAACCACTCTGTGGAAATAATAGCAATCAGATAGAGTCCTTTACTTGCAAGCAAGATAAACTGGCATCACAAAGGAAATCACTGAGAAAATAGCAATTAGTTCACATAATCTGAAGAAAAGGCTAAGCTGTCAGGCCAAGGGGAGAATAGGAAATGCAGCAGCTCAGTGGATTCATTCATTCATTCATTCATTCATTCATTGAGCGATATTTGCTGAGCCCCTACCATGTCCCAGGCACTGTATCACAGGGTACAGGAACATGGGGAACCTATCATGCCCTTGCTTTCATTGAGCTTGCTTCCAGAGGATCTCAGACTCATGGACAGCCTCCCATTTAGCTGCTGCTGATCTTGTTACTGAGCTCCTACACTTTTCATCCATCATTCACCATAGTACCCAAGATTCAGGTCCCTCAGAGAGTCTGATGAGCATAGGTTGGTCAAAGGCTCACTCTCAGGGGCGAAGTGTTGTGATATGCATCCTCAACAGGACCACATGGAACGAGGGAAGCCTGGTTCCCCAAAGGCTGAGTGGGCCGCTCTTACTACAGAGGAAACAAGTGCTGGGTGTGCAAAAAGAGAAGTCCACCATATTTAATGTTAATAGTGTGACGACAATGAGAAAGCTTAGATCTGGCTTAGAATTCCAGCTAAAGCCATTTATATACAAATAAGTATAACCTCGGATGTGTTTCCATAACCCTTTTTTTTTTTTTTTAAAGATTTTTTTTATTGGGGAATTGGGGGATAGGAACAGTGCTGGGGAACTGGGGGAAGGGGAACAGACAAGTTGCTGTCCTTTTCTTCAATCTAGTTGTGGAGGACGTTGCTTCACTGGCCCAAGTTAGCACCATCATTGCGCTCTTCCTGGGTGAGGCAGATCAGTCGCCAGCTTCTGGATGGCCGCTCACTGCGACTGCTGGCCGCTTACGCTGGCTGCTGGCTACACACGGTATCCCATGGCAACCCACTGCCACAGAGGTGACAGCCTACGCCGTCACCAGCGACTCACGGCAGCCCAGCTCCAGGTTGAGCCGTTGTTCAGCATCTTAGCTGTAGAGGGCAGTGTCACTGGCCCTCATATGTGGGATCCGAACCGGGGCCCTCTGGCATCTGAAACCAGCTCTTAACCAACGCACCACTTGGCCAGCCACCACCACTTGGCCAGCCACCCATAACCTTTCTAAAAGTCCCTTTCTTTATCGGAGCCTGATGATAAATCGAACAGTCCTGAGGTGGGGGGCGTGAGGATTAAGAAAAGAGACAGAAGAGAGAGTTACCGGGAGGACTTCAGTGAATACTGAAGCCCCGAGTTTATTTTCCACCACCATTATATACATCCAGGGTAAGTACAAAACAAAAGGGACAAATATGCATTACCTCATTCCAGAGTAACTCATTGATTGTCTAGTAGAAACTTAAAGGTCAGTAGGGACAATTTCTTCCATTATCCCAGATAGCCATCTATCTTTATTGTGTCTCCTAAGGCACTGGCCATTCTCTCCACATACCTCGAGATTAAGCAAGCACCCTCCAGGTGCAGAAAGAAGCAAAACAAGAAGCAAAACAAGTTATGCTTCAGTACAGCCAGCCTGCATGTCTCCCAACATTTCCTCATCTATATAAAGTGGGAATAAGAATCCCTATCTCATAGAATTGTTTTTTGTTGTTTGTGGTGGTGGTGGTGTTCTTAGAAATGCTCTCAAGGCTTTTTGCAATCACTACCCTCTTGTCTTTCCCATTTGTCACCACCCGCCTGACTTCTAATACTGTATATTAATTTTGCCTAGTTTTGAACATTATATAAAAATAATTATACTGTGTGTACTCTTCTGTATCTAGCTCCTTTGCTCAATATTATGTTTGTGAGTTTCATCCATGTTGTTTAGTGTGGCTATATTTATTAATTCTCATTGCTGAATGAGAATTTGCAATATGTATACCCTTTGTATGAGTGTACCAATATTTGTTTATCCATTCTATTGATAATGGACATTTGGATTGTTTCTGGTTCAGGGCTACTAAGGACATTCTCATACATGACTTTTGGTATTATACGAATGCATTTCTATGAGGTATATATCTAGGATTCGAATTGCTGAGTCAAAAGGTATACAAATGTTCATTTAGTCTTCAACTTATACTGCCCCAGCAATACATACCAATTCTAGCTGCATCACATCCTTGCCAGTGCTTGGCATTATCATAGAATTGTTTTGATGCTTAAATCTGGATCACATTTAGTAGCTAGCCGAGAGCTGTTCTGATAATTGCTTAGAGTTGCTTCTATTTCCCCACGGTTGTGAAATGTACATAGCACCTACAGATATTTTTCATGCTTTTGTAACAAATGGCATTTCAGTCCATTCTGCTGGTATAATGTTTATCTTAGCATGGAAATCCTTACTGGGTTGGACGGTTTATTGGACAGTCCTTACTGGGTCGGATCCTTTTATGTGTGTATGAACAGTAAAGCTTTGCTTGGTAAAGTGTTACACTGGCCACTTCAGAAGGGGCATTGCATCCTAGCTCCCCTCCCAACTGTGTCTCAAGAGAGATGTTAATAGTGAAATCACCAGAACTGCAACTTTCCAAGCTGTTCCACTGCTGCCTTCCCCATTCAAAACCAAGACAGGCATCAGTCTTATCTGGATCAGTCTTATTCTGAGGATTTATTTGTAGTGGGAGGCAGTGTGAGGGAGGCTATACACTTACTAGCCTGCCAAGCCTGGGTTTTGAGCACAGTACTCAGCTTCTCAGGCCCTCATTTGCTTCATGTATGAAACTGTGATGATAATACTTGCCTCGATTGATTGCTAAATTGTGAAAGAGATAATATATGTGAAGTGCCAGGTTCAGTGCCTCAGTTAGGGACAGCTATTTACTATTATTAGGGGTGGTGATAATTGTTGTTGTTTGATCCCAGGCACAATGTGCTTAAAATTGTAGATTTTTTTTTAATTGAACAGTGTTGAAAAAAAGACCACAGACTCAGAATTTTCAAACAAGACTTAGCCATTTATAAGAACTGCATTACCAGAAGGTAGAAGGACACTCACCAGCCCAGGGACTGGGACCACCACACCCTGTTTTCCTAATACAGCAACATTATAAGTTATCTTTTGTACCTGAGCATATCCTATGCCTCCCACCCCAGCCCCTTCCGGGAATTGCTTTATGATCCACCGGAAAAGAGAGCCTTGTTCTCACAAGTAAACAAACTTCAGAAGGGAAGAGAGATGATACACATTTGAAAGAAGGTCAAAAATACATTTGGAAACTAAAGGAAAAAAGTGTTTGTTCAGAAGAACAAAGGGGAGTGACTTTGAAAATCTGTAAAAGGATCTTAATGGTTGTTCAGGGGTAACATTGAGGAAAAATTTATTGAGGTTTTAATTCATCATGGGACATGAAAGTCTTTTGATTATGGAGGTTGACATCCTTATTAAAGAAAAAAACTGGCCATTATTTAGCCTAACACTTTTACTTTTAAAATTAGGAAACTAAGGTGCATAGAAGTGATATTACTTCAACATCACTCAAATAGGTAACATCAGAATCAAGACCAGACTGCAGGTCCTTCAACTCGGAATCCAGTGACCTTTCCAATGATCTTTTCTTAAATATTATAAGGGATGATGCTGACTTTCTAAAACCATTGATGAAATCTAAAATTTTTTAAAGGAGCATTTGTTTTCCCTTAAATTGTTTTTCACTGAAACTCTGTGCCATCTAGTATTATAGCTAGGGTTAATTATAGATTCTCCAGACCAGGCACTGTGCCAAGTCTTTTCGATGCTTAGTCACTATGTACTTGTAACAGGACTGACCTAAGCTTTGGTGATTACCACAGGTGTTTGGTTGTCCCTGGAAATTAGTAGGTAATCGTCCTGTACTAGCAATATTGCATAGAGTGAATCATCTAAGATCACATTTCCCTCAGTGTGATTCCGGAAAAGTGTTGATAAGACAAAATAGGTCATTAATACCAAAATAGATGAGCTTTAGTTCATCTAAATGTTGTGGATTTTATTCCCTTAATATATATTATCTTCCATATACAAAGGCATATACAGTTTTTTACTTTTCAGTTTTTAGAACTGAAAAAAGTGGGCTCTAACTCTTCAAAGTCAAAATGTTCACGTAATTGTGTTGTTAGTATCTGTTGATTAAGAAATAACATATGGGGGACGGCCAAGTGGCGCATTGGTTAACAGCTGGCTTGGGACACCAGCTCTGAGCAGTACAGCCTGGGTTCGGATCCCACATGAGGGACAGTGACACTGCCCTCTACAGCTAAGATGGTGAGCAACAGCTCAACTTGGAGCTGGGATCCTGTTGAGTCGCTGGCAACAGCGTAGACTGCAGTCCCTGCTGCAGTGGGCTGCCATAAGGTAGTGTGTGTGGCCGGCGTGAGCTGCCAAGAGCCCCCGTGAGCGGCCAGCCCGTGGCCAGCGACCAATCTGCCTCACCTGGGAAGAGCGCAATGATACCAACATGGGCCAGTGAAGCGACGTCCTCCACAACTAGACTGAAGAACAAAAGGACAGCAACTTATCTGTTCCCCTTCCCTGATTCCCCAGCACTGTTCCCCTCCCCTAATTCCCCAATAAAATCTTTAAATAAAAAAGAAAAGAAAAAAAAATAACATATGGACATATGTGGGTGCCCGCTTGTGATTATCCTGAAATCCCACCAGGCTCTGTGGTTTACTGGCTAATAATTTGCCAGCAGCCATAGTGATTCCAACAGAAGCAGCTATGTCAATAGTTTGTACTAAGAATGGCTCATAGGTTTTCCTTTTGCCTTTGTGAAGTGGTGTGCTGCCCACTCCTTAGGGCATGTGAGAATCACCTGTCAATTTCATGAACCAGTTATTAAGCACAGCCATTATTAGAAATTAAATTCTGTAAACTTAGAACTACATGAGTTATATATTTTAAAACTAATACTCAAAAGTCATCCCTTTCTAACTATTTTCCCTAACTACGTATCTACTATTATTTTCTCTTGAGGTTATGTTCGTATATTGTGTCTGTGTACTAGAAGTACTACATAATGGTGTGCTACCGTGCATTTCTTTCTGGCTCCTCATTCAATGACATCACATTGGTAGATTGAAGGAGAAGTATTTATTCCACAGCAATTGTCAAGTGCTATAAGTCAGGGCTGGATTTATTCTTTGTTGATTGTCTATTTTTTAAACTTAAAAGTGTATTGCATGTATAGCCGTTGCATTGTCAATAGCACAAAAAATTGAGGAGTCTTCCAGTATTTGAAAACTATTTTCCCATTCAACACAGAAGTAGCTCATATCATTGACAAATGATTAAAGTTCTGACATTCATTTCATTTTTGTCTTATTAACATAAAAAAATATCAACCAACATGTTGGTTAATATCAACTACACATTCATCAGTTGCAATTATAAGTTGGCTATGTAGATGTAAAAGTGCTACAAAAATCAGCAAAAGCATTCTGACAATTAGTTAGATGGAAGTTACAATAAAAACTATTGCATATTTTGTTATTATTTTTAAATTGTGTGCTACACAATTTTTGTCAGTAAATTTTATAATAAATGCATGTACATACACACACATATATTGGGTTGTCAGAAAAGCCATGACGCATTTTTGCAATGAAAAACATAGAAAAAAAATATGTCTCAACTTTTCCGACAACCCAATATTTTTCCCAAAAAACTGGTTGTGAACAATTACCAGGTACATGACTCTTTTTGTGCCACTGAAATCCTAAAATATCTGTTTCTTTATTGTAATAATCTTCAGTGATAGTACTAATAACAGCTAAAATGTATTGAACACAAGTGACAGACTTTATAGGAGTCACCTCACTGAGTCCTCTTAAATGCTCTTATATTGTTAGAGACAAGGAGACAGTGAGGAAGGTTAATTCAGGCACCTCCAGCTTAAGTGGAGAAGAGGACAGTCACCAGGTACCTTCCAAGGGCAAGGAGCATGGTAGACACTTGCATATAAATTATTCATACCAACCTTGTGGTAAATAAGGAAAGTGATTTTTACCACTGTTGTATGGATAACGAATAGGCCCAAGTTGAGTTAAGTAACACTGGTTAGAAGGAGAAACCACGAGGGGAAAACCAAAGCTTTCAAGTACCGCCTCCTAAATCAATTCAGAGGCAACATAACAACGTCATCTAAGGAAATGCTGTGGCAGACTTTAAATGGTAAATACTTTGAGAGCATTTTTGTTACTAGCCATTGAGAAATTTCATGTAAGTAGGATTTACACACACACACACACACACACACACACACACACACACACACAAAAGACAGGCATTATCCAAAATAACTAGAGCTTAAATCAGACTCCAAAAATGGCTAATTTAGACTTCTCAGGAGTAGGTAAAATATATAATAAATGGGAAAGTGTATATAATTCCAGTGACAGGTTTTAAACATAATATTTGTAGTAACAGATTGCTAAGCACATGGACACACAAAAAGTCAGGTATATGAACAACGTAAATTAATGGATACTGTGTTTTATGGTGTTTTACAAAGTGCCTAATCAGTGATATTTTGGTTTGCGAGCATAATTAGTTCTGGAAACACTACTCATATTGCAAGACATCACTCGTTTACCATGCTAAAATGTATTAGAAATGTTTGCTTGTCTTGCGGAACACTCGCAAACCACGTTACTTGCAATCCAAGGTATCACTGTACTAGTTTACTTATGAGTGCTTTCTGGAAGGTAGAACTTATTGAGTGTGGCATGTATCTGACGCCAGTAAAGTCAGTGGTATTCACAGTTCCTAAGCCCCAGCCAGGCCCAGCCTATGGAGCTGCACAGCCACCCCTTTCAGGCCCTCTCAGCACCGAACCCCGAAGGCACGGGCAGGGCCCTGGGCAGTGAGCAGCCTCCTCCTCCTCATGTTTTGTCAGGCTCCCCAGGATGGGTCATCCTGGTCCTTGGTCATTCATAGACGCGCACCCCATCATTTCTGACTGCACATATCACTGCCTTATCATTCCTCTAAGCCAGTATTTCTTTTTATTTTAGATTTTAGTATTTATTTAGGACACCCTGATACATTAATTTTGAATGTCTATGACAAATTGCTCCGAAGTGCTAGTTTCAAAAAAGTTACATAAGAAATAGTACATATGCAACTCATCAATGCTAAATATATTTGATACTTATTATAGTTCCTGTTGTTTCACATAAGTGATTACAAACTGTTCTCCCTCAGAACTATTTTTTTATAATATGTATCTTTAATTTAAAATTGTATATATTTTAGATGTACAACATGACCATTTTATATACATTGTAAAGTGATTCCTATAGTCAAGCTAATTAACTAATACCCATCTCTTCACATAATTAGTTACCTTTTTGGTTGTATCATAGTTGTTGAGCCCAAGAGCTTGGTTTTATTTATTCCAAGTTAGCTTGTTTTCTTTCCTTTATTAGATTACGGACTCTGGAAGATGGGGACTGTATTTTGTGTTTCTTTATTTTTGTTTGGTTTGTTTGGGTTGGGTTTTCTGTTTTCATTGAAGATTATTCTCTTTGCAACTTTCAGATAGTGCAGTATTGCGAACGCTAGTCAGCATGCCGTACATTACCTCCCCAGGACTTACGTGCCATCGTTTACTGTACGGAAGCTTGTACCATCATTTTGTGTGTGTGTGTGTGTGTGTGTGTGTGTGTGTGTGTGTGTGATGAGAGCACCTGAAATCTACTCTCAGCAAATGTTCAGTGTACATTACAGTAGTATTGACTATACATTACAGTAGTATTGACTATACACATCATGCTGTACAGAAGATCTCAGGACTTATTCATTCTGCAGTCGCTACAGCTTTGTTACCTTGGACCAAAATCTGCCATTTCTCCCCATCCCTCTGCCCCTCATAACCTCCCTTCTACTCTCTGCTTCTATGTATTCAGCTATTTTAGATTCCACATAGAAGCAAGACCATGCAGCATTATTTTTCTGTGTCTGTAAGCCAATATTTCTTTTTTAAGTGTCACTGCAATTTTAATGATCCTTCCTATATCAGTTAAGGTCATTTTCTAAATCATAGAGAAAAACGTTTCCAACATAAAACCCTTATATGAAAAAATATGGGCTGCAGTACGGAGCGGGAAGAAGCATCACGTAAAGATAGGAGTCATTTCTCCCCCGAGAGCCAAGGTGAGTTAACTCATACATTAAAAATGTCAGCCAGTATTTCTTAAAAGTATAGGTTTTAGAACCACCTGCTTCAGAAACCGCGCATTGTTAAAAATGCCACAGGCTTGTTGGCGAGTCTCATCCACGTTCAAGTTTGAGAACCACTGTGTAAGCAAGCAGGGTATGTACTTGACCTTTGTTTCTAAAGTGCCTAGTTTTGTTCTTCAATTTATAGGAAGGGCTTTGGAGTATAAAAGGGCCACTGCCAGAGGTTATTTAAGCTGAGCCAAGAATTGAAAATCAAAATAAGTCCCAGTTCTTCTCCTCAGAGACACCAGTACTGTACTGAGATTCCACGTAATCTCAGCCGGGTACTGCTCATTCTTTGCACTGAGAACTGGGTCTCTGTTCGATTTCTCCCTAAACTGCCTATGTTCCTACTGACTCAGGACAGGGTGTTCACCTGTCCTGCAAAGACCTGTGGTTTCTGTGACATGTTCCGATTATTCAAGTCAGAGCTTGTAATTAGTCTGGCATTAGCCTAGTCACGTATGAGAAACCTTCCTGTTGTTCTGCACCTTTCTGAAGCCAGCAAGCCCACTCAAAATCAATTCTGCTTATGGTTTTCCGATAGCCCTGAACAATTATAATTATAATATACATCTGTAATAACAAGGCTGCCTTGTAAAATGTTCTCATGCTTTTCCAGAGGCTTCTGCAGACTTGATAGTAATTTGGATATTGATTAAATGATGCCACTTTTATGCTGAGGGCGGTCATTTCGGCCCTCTGCATTTTTAGCACTGAGATGAGGAGGACCTGAATAAAGTCTGAAAGCTAAGGCAAAAGCACTATCTAAAGAGTCCTAGCAACTAATAAAAGATTCAACAAATATTTGGTGGATGGTACTGAAGAAGGGCCTTACTTTTTAAACATAGAAAATGTGGTGGTTAGCAAAGAATTGGAATGGTACTTTTTTCAGGTACCCAAAGAATACATTTCCTGCAGGTTGAGATTACTGGTTGAGGTTATGGGCTAAGAAAAGGGAGGGGAGTGAGTGAGCCAGTCTACTTGTCAAGGCAGGGTTTGCCCTTATGCATTTATACCACCTGCATTAGTGTGCTAGGGCTGCTGGAACAGAGTATCACACACTCGTGGCTTAAACACAGAGCTTTATTGTCTCACAGTTTTAGAGGCTCAAAGTCCAAAATATTGGCATTGTTGCTTCCTTCTGAGGGTTGTGAGGGAGAGTCTGTGCCCTGCGTGTGGCCTGCCATCTAGAGATTTGCTATCAGTCTTGGGCATTCTTTGACTTATAGAGGCGTCACCCCAATTCCCACCTTATCTTCACATAACGTTCTCCCTGTGTGCATGTCTGTGTTCAAATTTCCCTTTTTCATAAGGACACCTGTCAGATTGAGCCCATCCCACTTTAGTATGACCTCATTAACTAATTACATCTGCCATGACCCTGTTCCCAAATAAGGTCATATTCTGAGGTCCCTGGGGTGCTAGGACTTCATGTGAATTTTAGGGGAGGGCACAATTCAACCTATAACACCATCTCTCTGAATAAATCTTTGTTTTTCAGGATTTTTCAATTCTAATAGCAAGAGAATGTAAAGAAATTGCAGAGTATCTGACTGCAAACCACCATTTGTAGAATTATGTCATTGAGGTGCTGTATGGTAGCTCTAATTTTTTTGAGAAACCTCCATACTGTTTTCCATAGTGGCTACACCAATTTATTTACAATGCCACCAACAGTGCAGGAAAGTTCCCTTTTCTCCACATCCTCACCAACACTTGCTGTTTGTTGATTTATTGATGACAGCCATTCTGACAGGTGTGAGGTGATATCTCATTGTGGCTTTTGTTTGCATTTCCCTGTCGATTAGTGATTTTGAGTAGCTTTTCATATGTCTATTGGCCATCTGTATGTCCTCTTTGGAGAAATGTCTATTTAGGTCCTCTGTCCATTTTTAAATTGGATTATTGTGGGGTGTTTTTTTTCTTTTGGAGTTAAATTGTATGAGTCCCTTTTGTATTTTGGATATTAACTCCTTATCAGATGTATCATTTGCAAATATTTCCTCCCAATTGGTAGGTTGTCTTTTCATTTTGTTGATGGTTTTCTTCACTATGAAAAAACTTTTTAGTTTGATGTAGTAGTCCCATTTGTATATTTCCCTTGCCCAAAGAGACATAATCCCAAAAAAATATTACTAAGAGCATTGTCAGAGAGTGTCCTGTTGTCTGTGGTTTCTTCTAGGAGTTTTATGGTTTCAGGTCTTACACTTCAGCCTTTAATCCATTTTGAATTTATTCTTGTATATGGTATAAGAAGATGGTCCAGTTTTTCCAACACTGTTTATTGAATAGGCTGTCTTTACCCCAGTGTGTGTTCTTGCCTTCTTTATCATAGATTAAATGACCATATAGGCGTGGGTTTATTTCTGGGTTCTCTATTCTGTTCCAATGATCTACAATGCATGTCTGTTTTTATGCCAGTACCATGCTGCTTAGATTTCTAGCCTTGTAGTATAGCTCTATATCAGGTAGTGTGATACCTCCATCATTGTTCTTAGGATTTCTGTGGCTATTCTGGGTCTTTTTTGGTTCCATATAAATTTTAGGATTATTTGTCCTAATTCTGTGAAAAATGTCATTGGTATTTATTTTGATAGGAATTGCATTGAATCTGTTCATTGTTTGGGGGTACTATGGACATGTTAGCAATGTTAATTCTTCCTATCCATGAGCACAGTATAGCCTTCCATATATTATATTTGTAGCTTCATCAACTTCTTTCTTCAATGTGTTCCAGTTTGCTGAGTTACAGGTCTTTTACCTCCTTGGTTAAATTTATTCCTAGGTGTTTTATTCATTTTGATGCACCTATAAATGGGATTGCTTTCTTAATTTCTCTTTCTGATAGTATGTTATTGCTATACAAAAGTGTAATGGATTTCTGAATATTAATTTTATATGCTGCTACTTTGTTGAATTAGTTCTAATAGTTTTTTGGTGGAATCTTTGTGGTTCTCTATATATAGTACCATGTCATCTGCAAATAATGACAGTTTTACTTCTTCCTTTACAATTCAGATGCCTTTTATTTCTTTTCATTTGTCTGATTGCGTGGCTAGGACTTCCAATACTATGTTGAATAAAAGTGGACATCCTTGTCTTGTTCCTGATATTAAAGAAAAGGCGTTCAGCGTTTCACTATTGTGTACAATGTTAGCTGTGGGTTTGTCATATATGGCCTTTATTATGTTGATGTGTGTTCCCTCCAGTCCCACTTTACTAAGTTTTTATCATAAATGGATGTTGGATTTTGTCAAATGCTTTTTCTGCATCTATTGATATGACTTTTATCCTTCATTTTGTCAGCGTAGTGTATCACATTAATTGATTTGTGGATACTGAACCAACCTTGCATCCTGGGAATATACCCCACTTATAGGCTATTGTAAGTTGATGGTTGCTTAAGTTTGAACACATTCTAAAATCACTACAATTTTTACTCCCTCCATGTTTGTTTTTGTTATCCTTTTTTACTTTTTGTATCTGTGTGTCTCCCTCGATTTATTGTTGTAATTACACATGATGTTCCTACTTTTGCCTTTTAACCTTTGTACTAGCTTGATGGTTGATCCACTGCTTTTACTGTTTGCCTTTGTCAGTGAGATTTGTTTTCTTTCCTATTATTTCTTTATTCATAGTTTTTATCTTTTCTACTGAAAGAAGTCCCTTTAACATTCCTGGTAATAACTGGTTAAGTGTGATAACTGGTTTAGCTTTTTCTGGGAAACTTTATTTCTCCTTTGATTGTAAATGATAGCCTTGCTGGGTAATCTTGGTTGTAGGTCTGCTTTTCATCACTTTGAATATTTGGTGCCAGTCCTTCTTGGCCTGCAAAGTTTCCGTTGAGAAATCGGCTGACAGTCTTGTAGGAGTTCCCTTGTACATAACTAACTGCTTTTCTCTTGCTACTTCTAAGATCCTTTTTGTCTTTAATCTTTGGCATTTTAATTATGATGCATGGGCCTCTTTGGGTTCATCCTGTTTGGGACTCTCTGGGGTTTCTGGACTTGTATGTCTATTTCCTTCTCCAGGTTAGAGAAGTTTTCTGTCATTATTTCCTCAAATAGGTTTTCAATCCATTGCTCTCTCCTTCTTTTTGTATGATACAAATGTTGGTACACTTGTTGTTGTCCCAGAGGGTCCTTAAACTATCCTCATTTTTTTGGATTCTACTTTCTTTTTACTATTCCTATTTGGTATTTTCCCCTACCTTGTTTCTAGGTCACTGATTCAATCCTCTGCATCGTCTAACCTATTGATTCCCCCTAATGTATTCTTCATTTCAGTTATTGTATTCTGCATTTCTGACTTTTTTATGGTTTCTATATCTTTGTTGAAGTTCTCACTGAGTTCTTCTGTTCTTCCCCTAAGTTCATTGAGCAGCCTTATAACCATTGTTTTGAACTCTGTATTTAGTAGATTGCTTGTCTTCATTTCATTTAGTTCTTTTTCTGGAGTTTTGCCCTGTTCTTTCATTTGGGACATGTTTCTTGGTCTCCTTATTTTGGCTGCCCACTGTGTTTGTTTCTATATATTTGGTAGATTTGCTATGTCTCCCAGTCTTGGCAGAGTAGCCTTATATAGTAGATGCCTATGGGGCCCAGTGTCACAGTTTCTCTGTTCACCTGAGGTGAGTGTTCCAGGGGTGTCCCTTGTGTGAGTTCTGTGTGCCTTCCTATTAGAGTTGAGCCTTCATTGCTGTTGGCACATCAGTGGGTGGGGTTCACCCTTAGGCTGAGTGGCTGTGAGAGCTGGCTGTGACTACAGCAGACAAGGTGTTGTTCAGGGATGACCCCATAGAGCAGGAGTCTCTTTAGTGGGGCTCTGGTGCCAGCCTAGTCCGCCCTTCCAGCGTGTCATTTGTGGAGCTGGTTGGGTGATACACTGGTACGGTCTGAAGCTGGCCACCAGGTATGTTGGTTCTGCAGCCACTTAGGAGGAGCAGCAGTGCAGGTGAAGATCAGCTGCCGTTTGTGCCTTGCCTGAGGCCACTTGGTGGGAGCTCCAAAGTTATCTGCAGTTGGCTGTCACTTGTGCTGGGCTGGAAGTGTGTGGAAGAGGCTATGCTGTGAACTGAGGCTGGCTGTCACTAGTGCCAGGCTTGGGGACCTTTGGCCAGCATCATGATGTGAGCCAAGGCCATCTACCACTTGTGCCAGGCTTGTGATCACTTAGTCGAAGCTACATTCCAAGCCAATACTGGCTGCAGCTTATGCCAGGCGTGGGGCCACCTGATAGGAGTTACAATGCAAGTTGAGTCTAGTTGCCACTTTTACCAGGCATGAGGTCTCTTAGCAAGAGGTTACAGGGCATACTGAGACCAGCCACTACTTGTTTTGGGTTCATGGACTTTTAAGAGATTTTAGGGAAGTTCACATCATGAGCCAAAGCTGGTCACTTGTGTGGAAAAGCTGCTGGAAGTGGTTTGGGCTGGATATGCAAATTGGGTGAGGCAGGGTCTCAGGGATTCACCAGGGCTGGGTGAATGGTGTTAGCTAGATTAATGAAGAATTCAGATTTGGTGCCCTTTTGCACCTGCCTACTGGGTAGGAGGAGGGCTCAACAAAGGAACAGTGCTTGCCAGGGCTTCAGTGCCCGGAGAGAGCTGCCTCAACCCCTGCCCCACCAGCCCTTGCCCTGAAGCCAGTCAATTCAGTTCCTCCCCATCTGTCCCGTGTGCTCTTCAAGCTGTCGCCCCAGCACTGGAGCCCAGAATGAGTGAGTCTGTGAGTAAGTGAGTCCATGTGCAGTCCCCTCAAGGAGAATGCCTGGGACTCCTGCAACCCTCAGTCTTACTAGGATGCAATCCCCACTGGTTTTCACGGCCAAATGTTGTGGGGCCTCCTCTTCGCAGCACTGGTGCCTCAGGCTGGAGAGCCAGCTGTGGGGCTGGGACCCTATGCTCCTCAGGGGAGACCTCCACAGCCAGGATAGCCCTCCTGATTCCTTTTTTTTTTTTT
>NW_017731685.1:985713-991125 GCF_001890085.2 Hipposideros armiger | reverse complement strand
TGTCCTTCATTTGGAATCTATAGATGCTGCTTTGGTTGAGACTATCTTTTATTCCCTGATTTATCAAAAGCTGTGAAGGGAACCACCAGAAGAGCTAAACAGAGATATCATTAAAGGAGCTGCTCCTTGGGGCTAATGGGGTGGGAGGGGCAGGAGGTTGTTTACTTCATCATAAGTCATCTGTATCATGTGATAGATAGTGATGTTATTACTTCGATTTCAACAGGCAGTGAGAGGGTGACTTTTAAAAGGCAAAAACTGTGGATCATACCCTATGTTCTCTGAACAAATGCCCCTATGCAAATTAGCTATAAAACACCCATTAGGTCTGCAAACAGAAGAAATCAGACTGTTTTGTTCCAGGCTAGAAAAGTATTGATGACTTTTCAGCAGTCCAGCCAGGCTAATGCTCCGCAGTGAGCATTTGCTAATGTTACTGCTAACAGAAAGAAGCATTTTTTTGTAAATGACAGAGAGGCCTGCGTGGCCTCAGAGAACCATTAACGTCTGCTCCCAGAGAGAGCGCTTGGAGGACGTCAAATTACCCCTCCTGTCCCCCTTACCTGTGACAAGTTTGTGATGGAAGCTGGCAGCTCTTCTGCTTTTACAAGGGAAGAACAGAAGTGGTAGATTAAGTGTCCGTGCCTTATTACAAATTAGGGACAATTAGCCCTCAGACAGCCTGACTTGAGGGAATTGTGGCAGAACTCGATGGTGCAGAACCCAGGCAGGCAGCCAGACCCTTAAACCCAGTCATGTAACACTGCTGCTAGAAATGGATACTCCCAAGCGAGGAGGCCGAAGACTGGCGGGGCCTCTCACCTGACCACTGGATTTTGAGGGCATTCTTCCCAAGAGGGGTGCCCTCACTTCTAAGTGACCCCTAAAATGGAATCTGGGAAATCCCCAGCCAGAGAAATTAGAAATTGATTCCAAATAGGCTTGTGCCCAGGAAACCAACATTACAGTAAGAAACCCAGCAATAGCAAGAATATTTCCCAATGTCAGAACTGAAGAGAAACAAACATGAAATTGCTCAGTGGCACAAATATTTAAGTAAAAATCTTTTTTAGAACACATCTTACCTTTGATTACTTGGGACATCGTCAAGGAAAGCTCTGGTTGCATTAATTTGGGTTGGATGGTTTATTCTTGCATTATCTCTCTATGAATAATTACAGTTCATTAGTTTTCATAAGTAGCAATGGACATAAACATATTCAAGTATAAAGCTTTTTAAGCCCAAATAATACTTTATGTCCTGCATGAAACATCTCTTGATTAGGAAAACATACACCTTTATTTTCAATTATGTGATAACCTTTACTAATTAATCCCTTTGCTAAAAATAGCATAACAGAGTGTTAAAATGAAATAGTTTTACAATCAATTTCAACTGAGGCCCAAAAGAAAAGGCGGGAGACTACAGGGCTTGCAAAGGAAGTGGTCAAAAACCAGTTTTGTAATCATTAGCTGACCACCCACCTCCAGCCTTTAAAAGAAGTTAGAGAGACCAAGAAAAGGGTTGGCAGTTGGAATGTGAACTTTAGAGAGACCAGTTAGGGAGTGGGGGGTGCCTCTCCCCACCCAGGGAAAGGGGCTTGAGTGAGATACTTTGGAGAGCTCGATATTTGCCCCATGGAGTAGAAGGGACACATATGTTTTTTTCTAGTGTCTGACTCAGGCCTGAGAACCTATAGACTCCAAAGGCAGAGCAAGGAGAGTTTGCTGCCTGGAGAAGGCCTAAGACCCTCACTCACTTCTCTTTTCCATGCTTTATTTTTCTCCTTAGCGTTTTGGACCAACATAAATATAGTATATTTTACATATTTATCTCATTGTCTGTCTTCCTCGATACTACGTAAACTCCATGAGGCAGAGATTTTTGTTTATTTTGATATCTGCCATATCCTAGCACCCTAATGGGTATTTGTGCCATATACTCATTATCACTTTATAAACCTGCACATTCGATAGTATTATTCTCATTTTACACGTGGGAAACTAGAAACCAGAAGGGTTAAGAAATGCATCAAATGTCACACTCAATAAAGTAGAACCAAAATTCAAAGCTAAATTATCTGATTCCAGATTTCATGCTCTGCCTGTCATGCTTTATCAGCTCAGGTGTCTGTTTCCCTGAAATGTATTCTCATCCTTTCTTAGGTAGCAGACAGTAAGTACCTAAGCTAAGATTTCTAGAGAAGTAACATGCCAGTTCGGCAACCTGATCTTATTCAGTACATACTGAATAATGAGGAGAACAAGATTTCACTCAATGCCAAGACATGTTAATAAGTCAGATTATTCAGAATATACTTAATGGGACTTAACTACATAAATGCCTAATTATATAGGGCCATATACTTGACAGCTTTTTTAAGTATTAAACTATTAGCTTACCTAGTGTTACTGTTCTTATTAAAAATTAGATATTTGTTATTTTAAAAATATGTTGCTTTTTTAAATTGTAAAATACATGTAGCATAAAATTTACCATCTTAGCCATTTTTAAGTGTACAATTCAGTAATGTCAAGTACATTGGCATTGTTGTACAACCAATCGCCAGAGCTCTTTACATCTTGCAAAACTGCATGTCTATAACTCTCCATTCCCCAGCCACCGGCGCCCACCCTTCTACTGCTTTTCTATCTCTATATGAATTTGACTACTCCAGGTCCTGCATATAAGCGGAATTATACAATATTTGTCTTTTTATGACTGGCTTATTTTGATGAACATCATGTCTTCAAGNGGCAACTCACGGCCGCCCAGCTCCAGGTTGAGCTGTTGTTCAGCATCTTAGCTGTGGAGGGCAGTGTCACTGGCCCTCATATGTGGGATCCGAACTGGGGCCCTCTGACGTCCCAAGCCAGCTCTTAACCATCGCGCCACTCGGCCAGCCCCCTCCTGATTCTTAATTGCCACACCAAGGGTATGAGACCTGCCCTTTCCACTTCTCCACACCTCTTACCAGTCTCTTTGTGGCTTCTTTGTATCCTTAGTTATAGGACTTCTGTTCAGCTAGCCTTCAGGTGCTTCTCAATGTTAGTCGTTCCGTAATTTAGTTGCAATTTTGATGTGGTGTGGGAGGAGGTGAGCACAGTGTTTACCTACTCTGCTATCTTGACTGGAAATCTACTTTTTTCTTTTATAATTGAACTATTGTTGCTGGGGTTATCTTAGAAACACAGAAAAAGGCCAATTCTCTGCAGTGGTCAGATAGCTTGATGCAAGATATGTTGCACAGGGCTCCAGAGTCAGCCTTGGCTTCAAATCCAGGTGCCACCATTTGTTAACTGTTTATATAGTTAGCCTTAATACTCACGTACACAATTAATAGGAAGAGACCCAACCTACCAGGGTTATCTTTAATGATTAGGTGAAATAATGTCTATGATACAATCATTGCAGTATAAATATCAATCAATGATAACTGCTGACAAATGTGTGTGGGTGGCTGTTGGAAAGAAAAATAAACCTTATAGAGATACATAGTGTAAAAGGTCTCCAAACTTGAATAAGGGCTTCTTTTTGAATAAGGGCTTCTTTTTGAAAAAGTTTCTCCCTCCAGCCATCACCCACACTCAGACACATAGTCTCCTCAAAGGAAGGGCTCTCACCACATTTCTCTTAGTTCTAAGGCTGCCAGTGGTGGGAGCTCAGTTGCTGCTCCCTCTCTGAGCAACTGTGGCTTCCTCTCCCCAGAACTAATGTTACAGAACAAAGGCAGTGAGTTTGATGCCTGTCACTTACAGAGAAGCCAAAAGTCTGAGGCAGCAGGTTTTTGCAGAGAAAGAGATTTATGCATCAGACCTGCTGAGCAAGGAGAGCAGAGATGAAACTCAAATTAGTCTCCCCAAACAGAGGCTTGGGATCAATTCTAAGAGGTGACGGTAAGGAGAGATTATACATATCTATTTATTAATTCTAATTCAGGGGGTCTGATTGGGTATTCTTGGAACTCAGCCATCTAAGGTTAGGGATGTAGAAGGGACAAGACAGAACAAAGAAATTCCAATCTGGCAGAGTTTCATCAGTCCTGTGTGTCCACATTTGGTCCCTGCACTGGATCTTCCTTATGGATGGACCTCTCATTTCTTAATGGGCTCCGGTTGGTAAAAGCAGCATGTCTGCTACTTGAGTTCCATAAATTTTGGTTCCGCTGCACTCTCGAGGTCAGTTTAGGGTTATTTAGCTGTTAACGGTGCCTGCTCAAAGCCTCTAGGGCCCGTTTAATCTGGCTTGGTCTGATAGTCTCTGGAACCCTGTACAGAGGCCTGTTGCTATAATATCTCCTGAAACACACTCAAAACTAGAAGGAAAAAACTATTAGGGCCCAGTTTCAGTGTTAGGGACCAGTGTCACAAATAGACTTGGCAGCACACTGTTAAACACAAGATCTAGACCCATGTGGCGGCCATCAGTCCACACCAGAGAGAAAGCCTGTGCTCTGCTGGCCTTCATTTGAAGCAGAAGGCCTCTAAAATTAGCAAAAATGGGACAGCATGACTGAAAAGACAAAGAGAAAGAAATAGATCCCTGTGCAAGTCTCCTGTTTGGCAGAGTGGGCTAGGAAGGTGGGTGTAAAGCAGCCTGGACACAGTGACCATGGCCAAGGGCCTCCCACTTGTCCAGGTCCATGCTGGGGAGCTGTATACTCGGCCAGGCACTGAGAAGGAGATGCTCCGTGCTGGGGGGAGCGGAAGGGGGGGCATGAGACTCACTCCACCTGACGCTATTCAGGCTACAAATAGGAACCCCAGTGCCAGTATTTCAAAATTCCACACCCTAAAGCAGCCCCACTTCAACCAGAGGCGGGCTCGCGGCCTTGGCTTGGCCATCATCACATCTGAAATACCTGAGTCATATTGGAATGTGCCCTCCCTTAAGCAGAAAATGGCTTTAGGACTGAATAAGTGGGACAGCTGTATTTGTGGTTTTCTCTGCAGGTAGAAATTTCCTATCCACATTTTTTTATCAGCTAATGTTCTGGTAGCTAAACTTAGAAGAGCAGAAATGGAATTCCTTCCAAAATCTTTCTATATACCCAGGACTCATCAAAGCCCCTTCTCTCCCCTCCCCCCAAAATAGGCAGAGTCCCAGAGCTAGGAGTCACAGTGATACTCCCGTTGTTTATGCAAAAGAGCATTACCTTCTATCAGTCTTTCTTTCACTGCATTATCTGACTTGGTCTTCTCGATTGCCCTGTGAGTTGGGCTGAGCAGGGACTGTCATTCTGATTTGTAGGTGAGGAACCAGGAGCTCAGGTTCATGACTTGCTCAGTGTTACAACTAATAATTGGAGAAGCAGAGTTTGTATCTAGGCCTCTGCTCTTAGTCCAAACACTCTCTGGGTTCTGGATTTAAGCAAAAGTGTGTGTGTGTGTGTGTGTGTGTGTGTGTGTGTG
>NW_017731685.1:968280-980616 GCF_001890085.2 Hipposideros armiger | reverse complement strand
GAAGAGCGCATGATGGTGCCAACTTGGGCCAGTGAAGCAACATCCTCCACAACTAGATTGAAGAACAAGACGACAGCAACTTGTCTGTTCCCCTTCCCCCAATTCCCCATCACTGTTCCCATCCCCCCAATAAAAAAAAATAAATAAATAAAAAATAAAGTATACAGTTTTGTGGTTTTTAATATATCTCCAGAGTTACATAACTATCACCAGAATCTAATTTTAGAACGTTTTCAACACCCCCAAAAAGAAACCCCATACCTAAATCTCTCTCTATTCCCCTTATCCCTGCCCCTAGCAGCCACTAATCTGCTCGCTCTCTCTATAGAATTGCCTATTCTATACATTTCACATAAATTAAATCACATAATATGTGGTCCTCTATGGCCAACTCCTTTCATTAAGCATAATGTTTTCAAGGTTTCACCCTTATTGTCGCATATATCGGTACTTCATTATTTTTTATTGCCAAATAACATTCCATTGTGTGCATTATTTATCTGGACTACTTCCACTTTTGGGCTATTATGAATAATGCTGTGGTGAAAATTCATGTACAAGTTTTTGTGTGGATATACATATTCATTTTTCTTGGATATATACCTTGGAGTAGAATTGCTGGCTCATATGGTTTTGAGGGCCCACGAAATTGTTTTTCCAAAGTAGCTGTACCAATTTACATTCCCATCAGCAATGCAGGAGGGCTCCATTTTTCTCCACATCTTCTCCAACACTTGTTATTGTCTTTATCAGAGCCATCCTCCTGGGTACAAAGTGCTATCTCATGTGGTTTTGATTTACATTTCCCTGATGACTAATGATGTTGAGCATCTTTTCATGTGCTAATTGGCCATTTGTATATCTTCTTTGGAGAAATGTCTATTCAGATCCTTTCCCCATTTTTAAAGGGGGTTATTTACCTTTTTATTGTTGCACTATCAGAGTTCTTTATATAATCTGATACAAATTTCTATGACTCTCATTTTTGTCCCCCAAATGCTCAGAATATTCTACTTACTAAGATAGGAAGCTATTCTAAAACATGTAAAAAAAAAAAAACAGTGTAAATAACAATTTTTATTTAAATATGCCTGTTAGATTTAGATTTTATCAAATTTTGACCATCTGATACTGAGTAAATTGCATATTTCTCCTGTCTATAATCATATTGTATTTTAGCTAAAATAATTCATAAATGCACCTGTTAAATCCAGACAAATACTCTAGGTGTTTGGGTTTTTTTCTATATTTTGTCTTAAACTTGCTAGTAGCTTACTCATAGTTTCCAAAAGTAAAAAATATTAAATTGAGAAATACTTGCAAAGTGGGTTTACTTCTAGGGAGATGAACTCTGGATCACAAGAGGAAAGCAGAAAGAGGAGGATTATTTTTAGATTTTACACTATAGGTAGTGCCATTAAAAAATTTTAAAAAGAAAAGCACTTCTAGAATATTCTGGGTCATACCCTTAATCTTAGGCGGGAAATAAATAGCAATCATAACTAACAACTCAGACAAGAAGGGGAAAACGGTTTTGAATCTCATCAAATTGTATGTTTACGAAATAACCCAGGAACCATTAGAGATTTTTTTTAAATTATAAGAATGTAAATTAAATATTTTTAAATTGTATTTAATTATATGTAAAACATAAAACCCAAAAAAATAGAAAAAAAAATCAAGGGGCATGCCACAATTACATATCTTCTCACCACCGTGATTGTTTTGATGTTTCAGTAGGTAAAGAATTCATCTTTCTCATAAGGCTTAACCAGGCAGGATCTTTTTCTACCCACAGGAGTAGTGAATGGCATCTTAACAGTTGAAAGGCAAAAGTCAAATAAAGCCCATAACTGCATCCTTGTTTGATCCAAAAAATAACCTGAGTAATGTTTATTGCTACACAGCGCCTCTCAAAACAGTGTCCCTTGAGAACCGATGGGTTTACTTAACCCAGAAATCTGTGACAGTTTACAGTATAAAGTCAACAGCTCCATGGGAGTAGGCCACATTAACTCTGCCCTTTAATAAAATCAATTGGAACAGGCTCTGTTTCCCATATTGTATAACCCATCTTAGGTTTTTGAAAAGCAAAAGGACATCCACCCATTTTTTTGACAAGTTTTTTTTTTTTTTAATATTGGAAAGGTCAAGGTATCTATTTCACAACTCTTCAATTAATAGGTAAATATGTACAGAAATAGAATTATTGTAGTGCCCAGACTAGGGAAGGACAGAGGAGCACAATGTCCTCAATGGTCTCCCGTCCAACTGAGAGGCTCAGACAGGAAACTCAGAAGATGACTTTAGATGGGAGTGTTCAGAAGGGGTGAGCTCTGAGCTAAGCCCAGAAGGGGCACAGGCCCTGGTGACGGGGAAGGTGAGAGAGTGAGGTCTTCTGCACTCCTGCTCAAGCCTTACTACCCAGAAAACGCACAGCCCACTGCCAAGTTTGTCCCATGTAGCCAATGGGCAGCGCCCTCTCCCAGCTTGACTAACACCAATATCACACTCTTCCACCATTGTTTACGGAGACTTTGTTCCCGCAAAACCATCACGTGGCAAATGTCCACAGGTCAAAACATAGCTAACTTTTATTTCAGTGGGGGAAAGATAGTACATTCCTGAGCTCTTAATTCCCAATTTAAATACTATGAAAATAGACCAATTACTTAAACAGTTAACACTGGTTATAAAATAATATCATGACAAAACGAGGTGGTTTCCTTTCATAAATGACTCTTCCATACAACTATCTCCCTGCATTCCTTTGGCTTTTATTGTTACTAAAGGTACCTTGAGGCTATCCTCACGAGTACATAATACAATGCTCTGTGTTTATGTAATCGTTACTCAGAGTGTAGCATGAGCATCACCTGGGGGCTTGCTAGAAATGCAAACCCATGGGCTCCACGTCAGACCAGCTGAACCAGAAACTCTGGAGGTGGAGCCCAGGAAACTGGGTTTCAAACAGCCCTCCAGGGGATTCAGGCACACAGGAAAGTTTGAGAACCATGGGTGTCATTCAACATGTCTTACCAAAAAGAAAAAATAGAAAGAAATCATCAGTGTTAATGATAAACAAGGTGATCTTTTATAAACTAGCAAAGCATGAATACTGTGAGAGGAGAACATAAGCAGTGAGAACAAACTATTCAAAGTTGAAGGTGACCACTGGGCCTCTAGAGTCACAGCAGTTCTCCCTCACAACGCATGGGACCCACAAATCACCTCTCAGAAACGTGAAGAAATGTTTCATGCACCCAAGTAGGAAATTCACTACTAGTAAAACCAAATAAAACTCAAGTGAGCAGACCTCCAGGTGTGACCATATTTCTTTCAAACACCCCACAATTTTTTTTCAACCCATAAAGCTTGCCACCTTGGCCTCTTTAGCCCCAACTTTGGAGGTGTCCTGGGGATTTTGTTCTGGAGGCCACATGCTCATCAGTCCTCTTCTTTATTTTTCCAGTCAAGGGGTACCTTCCAGTTCAACATTTACCTTGGAAGAGGGGACCATCTACTTGACTTCTGAGCCAAACGCCCTGGAAATGCAGGACGATAATGCCTCTGTGCTCGATGTGTATTTAGTAAGTAATTTTTAGTTTCTTCCCCTTCCCTTCTGTTTTACAGATGGATCCATGGCTTACACAAGAGCAAGTTCTGTAAGATCAGGCGTGCTTGGGTTTTAAAAGAAGCAGTGGCACCCTGTCACTTTTACAAATGGTGCCTTTTCACCAGCCATGTTTTCCCACCGTTCATGTAGAACATTACACAAAACAATCTAGGGTAAGATACTAACTAACTCATCATATGTAATAAGAAAACAAACCCCCTAACGTCAAGGCAAAGTGGGGCTCCTCGATGTTTTTCCCAAAGTAATGTCTCCTTTGACGCAACTGCGTCCCCTTCTGTGTGAATCTTCTTCGTTGGGGAATGACTGCCTTGATATACTGGTAGCCTGAGAATCAGGTTGTGGGAAGAACCTGAATTCACCACCAAGAACCGTGGCCCCCTCCTCCCTCAGCTGTCACCAGCAGCCAGCCATGTGATCGGAGCAGGAACCTCTCCTACCGGGTGGCCTTATTTGCCAAAGGAGGGAAAGAACGCCTGTCCCGCTCACCTCACAAGGCTGCTGGGAGGACCACGAGTGATTGTGTGTGGACACCCTTTAGTGCCTGCCAACTTGTCTCTAGAGGCTTAACTCAATTGTTAGACGAGGCCTAGAAAGAGTCTCTGATGGCTACACTGTAAAAGAGGAGACTGAGTAATTTCCCTGCCAAGTCCATCTCACACTCATTCTCCATGTCCTTGTATACCAAATCCCATGAAACTGCTCATTTGGAATTTTCTCCTTTTGAAAATGTTTGCCCAGCCTCAGCCAGTATACTGCATCACCCTTAGTGGGCAAGCTCTACATCGAGAACTGGCACCACTGTCTCACAGTAGCACATCTCCACACCCCATTTTATGCTTCTCCATATCCCCCAACCTAGCACTGTTATTTCCTCAAGTGGACTCTGCAGGACATCAGTCACCCAAAGCATTACTCCTCGGCCCAAAACCCTGGATTTTTCTCCTGGAGAAAAATCAAGGCCTTACACCTGTCTGATGTCCCCCGCCTCTCTGTCTTCCTCCCCTGCCTCTATCCTTCCTAATACTGTTTCAGCCACACTGGGCTCCTTGGCGTTCCTCCCATAGACCAAGCACGTTTCTACCTCAGGACCTTAGCATTTACTATTGCTATCTGGACACTGTCTCAGCTGTCCTGTGCTTGCTCCCTCACTTCCTTCAGGTCTCAGCCCAAACATCTCCTTCTCAGAGAGGCTTTCCATGAGCCTCTACATAAAACAGCAGCCCCTCACGCACCACTGTAAAAGGATTTTTTGAACCCCTGAATATCATGGTTGTAGCACACAGAATTTCTTTCCACTTGGCAGTGCTCATCCCCACATTGCCCCCACTTTTTTAAAAAGTGAGGTATAGCATATTGTAAGATCCTTACAGAAGAGCTGATTCTTTTCCATAACCAAGGAGATAGGGAATTAAACAGGGAAAAATACATACAGTATTTTGGTTGGTTGGTTGGTTGGTTGGTTGGTTGGTTGGTTGGTTGGTTGGTTGGTTGGTTGGTTGGTTGGTTGGTTGGTTGGTTGGTTGGTTTCATCTGAAAGGAAAAATCAGGAAAGCTGAAATGAATGACCAAGTGAAATCTCATCTTCATGAGCTGAGGGTTCACACCATTTGTGTGTATCTTTACAAAAACCAGATTTGCTCCTACCAGGGGCATATGCTACTCCTGAGTGGCATGTAAGATCACAGGATGGTTAAATGACATCACTGGTGCCGATTCCTTATCCTTTATCTCTTATTCCTTTGGTAGAAAAGTTAGTTGTCTTATTCGTCATTTTGGTTGTCCTCCTTCGTATTTAACAGTTTCATTTAGAAGAGCACTGCTACTTGGTTTTGTTAGTGTCTAATTTTATTGCTTTTTTTATTTCTTTGATAATGAAATGCAAAGCATTTCAGAAAAGGATAACACTTGCCTCGGAAGCCATAAGGAAAGGCCACAGTATTCATCATTGGTTGTCCTGAGAGCACTTGAGGACCAATTAGAAAAAAAGGAGTTATGGGAGTTGAGAACTGAAAGAAGTGATGGTGGTGGCGGTGGTGAGCAGGCTGGCGTGGTCCGCTGACCAGTCTTCCCAGCAGTCTCCACAGCTTTTGTTGTGGTTCAGAAACGTTGGAGGGAAGGAGAGGAAAAGGGAGAGGGGAGTCAGCTATGGAGAGAGTAACAAGGCAGTAGACATTTTTCTCACCAAGATTGGAGAAAAACTGATCTGTGTAATTTTATTTTGTAGCTAATAACAATAAGCTGGGAAACTATTTTGTGTGTTTCCTACATGTCTGGCACTGTCCTAAATACTTTATGTATACTAACTCATTTATCCTCACAACAACCCTATGAGGCAGATGTAGTTACTAGCTCCGTTTTCCAAATAAGGAAATCAAGGCACATGGAGATGAGGCAGTTTGCCCCCGGTTATGCAGCCAGCAATCAATGAGAACTGGCATTCAAACCAGTAGAGACCAGTCCAGAGCCACACTCTCCATTGCTGAGCTATGCTGCCTGGATTAAGAATTACCCTGCCTTGGCAATACGCAAATTAGACCCAGAGACCTTAAATGACTTGTTCAAAGTTAGACAACAAAGTAATGGAGCATGAAAAATATAGAGGAAAAAAGATACAAATTTGGGTTAATAAACATTGATTCTTTTTAAATTTCAATATAGCATGTGAAAAATCAAGAATGGTGTCAGGGAAACAGTTTGGTATTGTTGGAAGAGCACAGGATTTTGAACGCTAATAATGGTCAAGCTAAGCACATGCCATGTGCCAAGCACTGTCTCAGTGCTATTCTTACACTAGCTCTTCCATGAAGGTAGGTGCTACATTTGTCTCCATCCATACAGATAAGGAAACTGAGGCTTAACTGACCAGTTCTTAGAGCTGGTACATGGCAGAGTCAAACTTCGAATCCAGCTCCTACCTAAACTTGAAACCATGCCGCACCCTATCACTGTAGTTGTTACTGATTATTGGTACAAGCCTCACATCCATCTTGTAGGAATCATGCTCCTTATGAAGGTGAGAAATGGATCCAAAAAAGGAGTGGGGGATTTTATATTGAGAATAGTTTCTATAAAATTCCACTGTCATCATTGTTTCTTTCTGGTTCTTTTTTTGTTTGTTTTTGTAGTTCTAGTATGGCTGTCCTTAAACATTTTGATCTCTCAGGACCCCTTTATACTCTTAAAATTATTGAGGATCGCAAAGAACTTTTCTGTGTGAGTTCATATTTTTTAAAACTAAAACGAGAAAAATTTTAAAGATTTATTCATTCATTCAAAATAATAACTATTGTTAATTTAAATACATTTTTATGAAGATTATATTTTCCAGGAAAAGTTAAATTTCATGAGAAGAGTGGAATTACTTTACATTTTTGCAACCCTAATGACTGATTTAATAGCAGCTGGATTCTCATGTTTCTACATTAGTCTGTTGCCATATGGCACGTCATTGTCTCCCACTGTACACCCATGAGAGGAAATGAGAATAAAAAGGCAAATACCATCTTAGTATTGATAGGAAAATAGTTAGACCTCCTGGGTCCCCAGAAATGGTACCTGCCCCCAGTTGTCCTAGTACTTTAACTTAATCTTTTCACTTGTTACAGAACCAAATAGGATAAGAATTAATTAGAGATATAGGCATCTGGATTCTATGCCTATCTCTGCCTCTCATTAATCACTGACCTTGAATTAACTCTTTTGGGGCCTCAGTTTTCTCATCTATAAAATGGATCATTAAATCATGTCTAAGACCCCTTCCAGCTCTGACTAGCTATGACTTAGTCTAAATTACAAGAAGTTGCAGAAATAAGGTTTTTCCAGCAAAGCTATTGTTATTTCTCCAAATTTCGCTGTTTCATTACACATTCCACCATAAACCTTCACAGTAGTTAAACTTACATTTTATGGCAATACATCTAGAAAGTTCTGCCCCATTAACTTGTGATTCCAGGATGTGTTTTCATGCTGGAGATTTTTATTTTCTATTTTGCATGCTCTCCCAGATCTGAAAGGATACAGCTCATTACCCTCCCTTCAGTATTTTTATTTGCCTCAACATTAGGAAAGAGTGAATGGAAAAGAAAAGCACAAGAAGGGAAAACCAATCTTGCCTACATCTCTCTCTCTTTCCTCTTGACCTAATTAGAACCCTCTTATTCATAGCCGTCTTTACCTGAAGGCCAGGTAGAGTCTTCACTGTGTTTGGTGTTGTAGCCACTCATAGGTTTCCCTTGTAACGTTTCTCCTCCTTTCAGATATAGCATTTCTCTTTTGGTAGTTGTAACCTAATCCCCAGGTGCTATTATTTGTATACTAATGGACAATACTGTTTATATCCCTTTAAAATATATAATGTAAACCCAAATGATTTATGCATTCCAAATAACACCTGAAATTTCCTTTTTAAGGACCCACCCACATTATGTGTATGTAAATTAGGCCAGCTATCCTGCTTTTTCCTGTGATTTGAAATGAAATTAAAAAGATAGACTTCCTTAAAAGGCCGCTAATTGTTCCATCATCCTTATTAAAACATTTGGTCCAGGCTCCATGGTCCTAGCTAGCCTGCACTGCTTCAAAAAAGGCCGCTAATTGTTCCATCGTCCTTATTAAAACATTTGGTCCAGGCTCCATGGTCCTAGCTAGCCTGCACTGCTTCGAAAAGGCCATTCACCTTCATGCTCTCGAGTGCCAGGCTATCTGAATCATGTGCAAATATTCAAATCAAGGGAGGTGTTTTTAGAAGATGATTTTCAGTGACCAAAGATGTGTTTTCTGTTGAATTTTGAGTGGGTGACATAGATTAGGGTATTTAAAAGAATACAACAGAGCTAAGCAGACTGTATTGATTTAAAATGGGCAATCATGCAGCCTTCATAACAGAGCTAGATTCCACTGTTTGAATACTCCCTGATAGTCTAAGGCACTGACGCTGTCACAGTTGCTATTTGAAATAACAGCTGAAATGTTCCAAAGGCAGCTCCATTGCCTGATGTAGAATGCAATTTGGTGTTAATGGGAAGAACAACAACTAACAGCCATTGCAGCTGAAAAATGTAATGGGTGACTAGCTGGGGATGGATGGATGGATAAGTGGGAGATACGGGATTGCTTTCTTAGTATTGTAGAAATTTGAAAGATGGCTGCCACACAACAGTGACTGTCTTGCCTCTGTTATTTAGTCCCAAGGAGATGCCCTTTCTTTTTACACTTTCCATATTAACATCCTTTCAATTATATGTATTTTCATCCAGATATGTGTCTCTGAAAAATGGCTGTTGGAAATGCAAAAGTAGCTGTGGGCAAAGGAGACGAAAGCTATTTCTGAGCCATGCCAGGATTGGCGATTAGTGCTCTGAAGTGCAGGTTGTTGGACAGCTTGATTACTGAGTGTGTCTTTAGGGTGGTTAATAGGACTCTTTGATCATGGGATGAAGGGTGGCAGAGAATAGAAAATGATTGAAGTAACAGCTTATCATACTATTATGCCTGAGAAAAAGAAGAAAAACATTTTAAATTAGGTCATGGGGGTCTTAGAAAATTCAGCGGAACATTTTGGCAAGAGACACTGCATTTCTGGATTTGCTTCCTTTGGCATTGAAGTTAATGACTTAATATGTGAAGTATCAGATCTCTTTAATCACTCCTTGTTTGAGCCAGTGTTGGCTGCTGCAAGGGGTGTTTATTTGAAACAGTGGCAATTCTAGTGCTTCTCAGCAGAGAACTAGATTTCCCACCAATGATGCTGCTCAGAATTTTGGTAAATTTTAGTGAGAGCAAAATAGGAAGAGAAGAGGAAAATATTACCTTTGGCTTGTAAGGTATTTAACCAAAATGCCATTTCCTTCCATCATATGACTTTTTGTTGAGAAACGCGGAGATTTCAGGAAGGGCAAAATGGGACCCTTTTGCGGTTGTTTTGGTTTTTTGTTTTTAAAGTTTATTGGGGAACAATGTGTTTTTTTCCAGGACCCATCAGCTCCAAGTCAAGTTGTCGTCCTTCAATCTTAGTTGTGGAGGGCGCAGCTCAGCTCCAAGTCCAGTTGCCATTTTCAATCTAGTTGCAGGGGGGGCACAGCCCACCATCCCATGTGGGAGTCGAACCAGCAACCCTGTTACTCAGAATGCACACTGTAACTAACTGAGCCACCTGGCCACCCCAGAGCCCTTTTGTTTTTAATCTCCAGAAATGCTTGCCTCATTAAGTCACTGACTGAATAATATTCCTAAGACATGGGGAAGAGCTGAAAAAAACAAATCCCACTGTCTGAGCCCTGCAGCACCTAAAAGTGATCCCTGTACTGAAATGGGGGATGCAAGCTTCCAGTTAATGAAGCAACCTGTCAGTCTGTATGCAGAGGTCACCCGTAAGATTGAAAAACAAAACAAAACAGTATTAAACTACTGTTTAAGGATTAGTTTAGGGAGCTGGAGTTGGAATTATAAAGGCATCCTGGCTTTTCAGTTAAATTAGGCCCAGAGTTAGCAATTGAATGACAGCCTACAAGGTGAGGGTCGTTTCTTGTTTTATCTAGCTTTACAGCGAATCGTGGCCTCACAGCCCAACTTGATTTCCACCCTCTTCAAAGCCAGTTCTACTGTGCAGCTAGCCTGAGTCTCCTATCACATCTAGGCCCTCCACAGACAGCCCCATTATTTTCTGTTCCTCGCCTCCTAACACTGGCCTCTCGCCCCCTGCCCACTGCCTCCAGACTCTCCCTCTCGCTTCTCTTTCTGGTTCTGATTTCTGCCTCCTCCCTTGTCATAGGAAGCCAGTGTTTCCTAGTCTCCTGAGCCTTTCCAAGTCTTGGGAAAAGAGTGTTTGAGGAAGAACAGGCTCTAATGGTGTAAACTTGGGCTCTACCAGGCCCTGAGCCTGCAGGAAACAAATACCAAACTCAAAATGAACCAGATTAGGCACAAATGAGAATTGTAGGGAAAGCAAGTTTAAGTCATGCCAGGGACCTAGTGCACAGACAGGACTGTCATTGTTCCTCCACTTCAGTCTCCTGGGATCTGAGGAGCAATGGGAAAATGTGGTAGAAGGGAGAATGCCTGAAGTACTGTACACTTAAGATAAGGCCTCCTGGAGTGTGATGAACAGTATGAGGACGACTCAGGAGTAGGGATCTGAGGGCTTCGCTGCCCTTTGGTTTGTCTCTGCCTGTGCTAGTTTGCTAGGGTTGCCGTAACAAAGAACCACAGCCTGGGTGGCTTAAACAACAGACGTTTGTTTTCTCATTGTTCTGGAGGCCAGAAGTCCTAGGTCAATGTGTTGGCAGGGTCACGCTCCCTCTGAACGCTCGAGGAGAGGATCCTTCCAGCTTCTGGTGGCTCCACATGTTCCTTGGTGTTCTTTGACTTGCAACATTCTAATCTCTGCCTCCATCTTCCCATGGCCTTCTTCCCTTAACTCCGTGCTTCTGTGTGTCCTCTCTTCCTTTCATGAGGACACCAGTCATCGGATTAAGGGCCCACCCTAACCCAGTGTGACCTCATCTGAACTTGTAATGCCATCTGTATTAAGGTCACATTCCAAGGTTCCAGGTAGATATGAACTATTGAACCAACTACACTGTCTTACTCAGGAGGCCTGTAAACTGCTTCTTACCAGACATGGCCCCATTTTCCCATTCATCTCCCTGGCTAAGTCACTATGAGGTCGGGTAGATGTTTCCAAATTATTTTGGATCCTGACAAAAAGATGTCAGGTAAATGAGTGTATTCACAGATACACTCACCCGTTGGGGACATATTTTGTGTTAGAAATAAAATCCCTGACGTGGACCAGAGCACTGGTATTTTTTTAAATCTCCCCACACATCCAGGGCTGAGCTGGTTGACAGGGTCCTTCAGCTCTGAGCATCCTACAGTCCCTCTATGCTAGATGTAAGGGAGAGCTGTGTCCTTCCCCGACGATACCCTCCTAAGATGGTTGGCCAGCTCGCTTTGTTTTACAGTAGAGGAAAAAAATGCACTTGATTCTAAGGTGCATAGGAGGCCCCTGCCACGTTCAAATTTATGAATTGGGTTTACGATTGTCTTCCTGCATTCCCTACTGCCATCTACTGGTCGGAAGGCACCTCTGGCCCAGGGGGATAGTGACTGAAGTCCTTGAATTGAAACCTAATTAGGAGTGAGTGTGCCGTTCAATGCACTGTTTCCACTCCATGTCCTTTATTGTAGCCTCTCAGGGCTGTGCGTGCACGTTCAGCACACCCTTCAAACGTCACAGGCAGCTCCCTCCGACAGGCCCAGCCGCTACCACCTTCCACCTTGGACTGAAGGCTGCAGTTACAGTCAGGTACAATACTGAAGGGGCTGATCTCTACGGTCCAAGTGTGCCCTTCTCCTGCATCAAGGCCAGTTCCACTTGAGCATCTTTGAAAGGGCTTCCTGGCAGTTTGGGGATTCGTCACAGAAGATGCTTCTTTCTACCGCTTAGGCAGCAACATTAACAAAGTATCAACAAATATGAGATGAAAAAAGCCTTTTCTTCAATTTAAATCTTTGGCAAGCTGTCCCTTAGAGCCACTCAACTCTTAGGTGACTGTAGCTTTTGAAGTAACCCACGATAGGGGGTAAGATTATATATAATAAAATTCAAATATAGAGTCTTAATTTTTAAGAAGCTTTCTAAATTTTAGTAATGGCTACTGTATTTGTTTCCTAGGACTGCCATAACAAAGTCCCACAAA
>NW_017731685.1:959673-967648 GCF_001890085.2 Hipposideros armiger | reverse complement strand
GGAATCGAACTGGTGGCCCTGTTGCTCAGAGCTCACACTCTTAAGCTAACTCTTAACCAAATGAGCCACTCGGCTGGCCCCCAAATTTCCTCTTTTTATGAGGACACTAGTCATACTGGATTAGAGCCCATCCTAATAACCTTATTTTAACTTGATTACCTCTGTAAATACCCTCTGTAAGTACCACATTCTGAGGTACTGGGGGTTACTACTTCAACATATGAATTTTGGGGAAACAATTCAACCCATAACAGAAGTGCTGAGAAGAAAAGGCTTGGTGGGGGGTTGAGCTTCTAGTTTCCACCCTCTAGACCAGCGGTTCTCAACCTGTGGGTCGCAACCCCTTTGGGGGTCGAATGACCCTTTCACAGGGGTCGCCTAAGACCATCGGAAAACAAAAAGATACTTACATTACGATTCATAACAGTAGCAAAATTACAGTTATAGAGGAGCAACGAAAATAATTTTATGGTTGGGGGTCTCCACAACATGAGGAACTGTATTAAGGGGTCGCGGCCTTAGGAAGGTGGAGAACCGCTGCTCTAGACCATGCCCGGGGGCCGCTGGCATCTTGTGCTTTCCTTCTGCACACGTAAGAGAGAAGCCAGAGGCCCCGTCCGAAGGCAGTGCTCCTGTGTGAATGAAACCAGACCCATATGCTTTCCCACCACATTTTCCGAATGTGGCAGAAGCAGGAGTCAGAGTGAATTCGGTTGCAGCCCCAGAGCTACGTGATATATTAGGTAATAAGGTAACCGTTTGGATTTACAATTAGCAGAAATCACTCGAGTGCTGGAAAGTCTGCTGTAGAGTTGTCAGCCCATATAAATCCTTGATGCCTTCAGCCTTCCCTTGGGTCCTCGGGAAACAAATTAATCAGGCAGGGAACTGTACTGAAATATTGCCGCTGCACTAACGGTTTTGAAATGAGAGGCCGTAATCCTAAATCCATCCCACGAGACGTTCAAGGTAAGTGCCCGTGTTTTTCTTGGGTCTGTTATCATCTTCTCAATAATCTATCTGCTGGTTGGTATGTAACGCTTTGGTAGGGCATTTGGAGGCTGGCAGGAGGCCTGGCGCTCCACGTGCTCCAACACCTCAGACTTCAGCACTCTCCCAGATGGGTCACAACATGGTAGTTTTTATCCGAATTGTATACACCTTTCAAGGGCATTCCAAGTCTCACCTTCTGCCTCAAGGCTTGTGAGTGAAAAGCCTGCAGTCCCTGGCCTTTGGGAAAGAGCAATATCCCCTCTGATTGAGTCTAAGTATTTTCTTTTTGTTTAAGTACAAAGGTAGGACATTTGGACCCAGGCTTCTCTAAGTTCCCTCCATCTATAAAATCCCATAGCAGTGCAATCTGATTCCATTTGTACCCTGTGTCTTGATTTTTGTAGCACTAGCAGGTGTGGTCATTTTACCTCCTAAGAAAATGCTGAGCTTTGGGGTTCCTGCTGCTATTGGCCAAAGAGAAACTCCCCATGCCAGTCTATCTGCTGAGTTATTGTGCTTTGTGAAGTAACCCCCAAAGGGAGGTAGACATGAATATAATGAAATGTAAATACAGAGCCTTAGGTAAATGGAAAAAGAAAAGACTTCCCAGAGCTGCTTTCTCAGGAATTCCTGAATTTCAAACAGACGCTATCTACTGACCCAGAGATGGAGGGGACTCCAGAGGGTCACCAGAGGGTGAGACACTGTGAAGCCTTTATGTGCATGTGTGACCTGTGAGTTTACACTGAAATGAGTGGTGAGACAGGACGAGCTGATGTGTCCTCACGGCAGCAGGAGGAACATCGGCCAAAAGAATAAGAATAGAAAACAGAAAGGAAACAGAGCAAAGGCTGGGGAAAACGGAAGTCTGGAATCGCTGATGGAAACAGGGGCTTGGTATTAGAAAATGGAATAAGACCTGGAGAAAAATGCTTCACTCCAGAGTATTCTGGCAAAGAATTTCAACTTGAAACCAAAATGAGAAGGTGCTTTGACATCAGACAGGGCAAGACCCTGCTCCCATGGGTCCTGGGGCTAAATCCTGAGGTAGTGGCAGTTAACAAAGAACATCAACCCTGAAGGTTAATCAAAACAATATGGTACCGGCATAAAAGATATACAGATCAATGGATTAGAATAGAGAGCCCAGAAATAAATCCTCGCTTATATGGTCAATTTATCTACAGCAAAGGAGGCAAGGATATACAATGGGGTAAAGCCAGTCTCTTCAGTAAGTCGTGGGAAAACAGAACAGATACATACAAAACAATAAAATTGGACCACTTTCTTACAACATATACAAGAGTAAACTCAAAATGTATTAAAGACTTAAACGTTATACCTGAAACAGCTTTTCTGCCTCAGCTCTACCCAGAAGCCCATCAGCCTCAGCCTCACCCCACAGTGACAGCAACTGCCCCTCCTTCAGTGACCACTGATTTCTTTACTCTGATTAGAAAGCACTTCCAAAATGAAGCAAAAGTGGCTTCCACGCATTTATCCTGGTTCTGGTCTTGTAGCCATTTAGTCTCACCCATTGGTTCTCAACAGATGACAAATTGGGCCCATGTGCTGGGGGAGGCCATGGGTATGAGTATCAGGATGCTTGATGGGGGGAGACGGGGAGGAGTGAAGCTTTACCACTCTAGTCACGTCACACATTCTGACAGTCCAACCCCCATTTGAGGATCACGGCCACCTGGGCCACTATTGCTGATGACAGTGTCACCCTTTCAGGGGTCCTGGGACTAAACCCATACCTAACCTCTCCTTCCCATGGCTAGTCTTCAGATACTCAGAGACAACTACTATGCTCCATCTCTTTATCTCCTGTGTTCTAGACCAGAAAGCCCAAGTCTTCAGCCATTTCCATGGGGTCCTGGAGTGGGAGCCCTTCCCTGGTGCATCCTCAGGCATGAATGACTCAGATCGGTCACTGGCCCTCTCAGGGTTTGGCATTAGAAGCCAGACACAGAGCTCCAGCTGTGATCAATAGGACCTGCAGAACTAGCACCTGCTTTTTTTTTTTTTTAATTAAACAGACATTTATTTGGGAGAATCAGCATTCATCGCAAGAGGAATTACTTGGGGGTGGGAAAATGTTTTCCCTGGAAATTCTGGAGACAGCTTTTGTATATAGATAGTAGCGACACATCTCTGAAAGCTGTGCCTTCAACAGTGGTGAGAGACCATAGCCTGAGGCCCCTGGCCAGCTTGATGGCTGCAGGTGGGGTTTGAATGGGGCACAGTCTCCCTGTGTGGCCCGGATTGGGGGCTAGCACCTACTTTTGCTTTGTGGTTTGCAGAAAGCAGGACTCAAATCTAAGTAGTAGGACCTTACCATTTTATGTGGGGTTCTTATGTCAGTGACTAATAAGCATTACACATCAAAGGGATAAAATTGAGCCTAAATAAAGTTCACCTAAGAGACATCTGTCCTGAGGATGTGGGCAACTTTCCATTTGCCCGCGGCTATAGCTTACACCACCAAATGCTCAAGCTATTTCTGAAAGCTGATGTCTGAGTAACCGTTAGAGCATGTTGTGCATCTAAGTAGACAAACCTCTCTAACACGTTAATAAGGCAACAATCTAGGAAAGTGTCATGCTAATAAAAATTACAACTGACGACAGGCTCCAATTGCATGATAAAATACTCATTATTAAATAGCATCCTCTTTATTTGACATAGTTTTTTTCCTAATAATTTTCAGAGTCATTTCAAACTTTTTCCTCAAGCTTTTTCAGCCTCCAGATGAAGGTGTTGGACCACACAATCTCTGTACTCCAGCTCCAACTTTCTTTACTATTGTGGGAGCATTAGCATATACCAGGCACTGTGCTAAATGATAGGTATATAATTTTTGTGTATTGTATATGTGTATATATGTGTACACACACACTATATCTCTCCATAGAAAAGTTTACCCCTTACAACTACCCTCTAAAGTGGGGTTTCTTACCGCTGTTTTACAAATAAAGCAAATAAGATACAAAGGTTAAGTAACTTACATAATGTCCTACAGCTGTAATAACTACCGTATTTGCCGGCGTATAAGACGACTGGGCGTATAAGACGACCCCCTAACATTTCCACTCAAAATACAGAGTTTGTTATATGGTCGGCTGTGTGCGATTTTGCGAGTGTGGTAAAATCGCATAACAGCAAAATCGCATAACAGCCGAGCATACACCCAGCAGCACTGCTGATGCCTGAACGGTATGTGGAATGAAGTGGGCGGGCATCGGGAGGCCACTATGGCACGGGGCAAGCACTATGGGCAGTCTATCTGAAGTGTACCTGGCGTATAAGACGACCCCCCACTTGGAGGCATTATTTTTCAGGGCCAAAAAATCGTCTTATACGCCGGCAAATACGGTAGGCAATCAATGGATTTAACCCACTGTGTCTGTCTCTAAAGACTGAGCATAGTACTGCTTCCTCATATATATCTTAGCATAACTATCACAGGCTGAATTAGCTGCCTCTGACCTTCAGTGGTTCTCATTTTAGGTTCAATATATACTAGTTATACTTTTACTCCCTGGCCACAGGGATGGTGTTTGAAAATGGACACAGCATTCATGGGTCCAAGACCATGTTCAAGTTGTTCTGATTGGCTTCAGGCCTACAGTACCACAGCACAGCCCCAAAGCCCTGTGCACTTGGAGGGCAGGAGTGTGTCTTGGCCAGCACCGAGTCCCTACCAGTGCTGTGAGTTAGCAGCACATGATGGGATTACCATGTTGTGGACCCAGCAGAGAAGCATATGCTGTGCTAATCGTTGCAGCAGAATCCCAGCCTAACGCACTCGTACTCCAACCAGCACATCTCCCAGGAGCAAGTCATTAGGAGAAATGATGGACTTGTGTTCCTACTCGTGAGGAGCAGTTATAAATCAATGCCAAAACCAAGTGTGACAGCTGCTTTCTTTCTTTTCCCCCCAGTAAGTGAAAGTGATGGCTGCCTAGGCAGACGGATGAGACATGAACACAGTCATGGGAGAGAAGTTCCTCCACTCCTCAAAAGAACTTGGCTGAGCCCCGCGACACAGAGTAATAATCAACGGGACTTACGAGTTTGCGAGATGTCAGGGGAGCCTTGGTCCATGGGCTGATCAGCAGATGTGATGTGAGAAATGCCACACTGTCCTATCATGTGCTGTTGCTTGCTGAACTGTGAAGAACTGCATGAACTCTATTTAAGCTGCTTTCTATACCATTGCCAATCACTTTTTTGGACTTGAAAGTACTATTTTCCTATTGACACTTGCATTATTTCCTTTTGCATGCCTCCAGTGATTATACATAAGCAACATATGTAATCTGCTTATTTTTTTTTAATCCATCCATGCAAAATGGTAAATAAAGTACAAATTCTGCTCTGTTTTGCAAAATTATAATCATAGTCCATGTCATTAAAAGTTTAAATTGGTTTCATATAAAGATCAGTATAATAGGTCTGCATATACTTTATAGATAACTAGCTTCTATAAAGATATTTTCACTGTTTACTAGTGAAATGAGAAAGGCAAAGCTATTTATAAAAGGCCTTATGTTGTGTACATACCTTGTCTTTGAAATATTTGTGATTTAGTTTATTGCTTGTAAAAAAAATTATATAATTTATTTAGTAAATACTATTGTAAACTATAGTTTTATTGAGAGAAATAAAATATTTTGTTCTCATTTGTGGTGGTACAGTAATTCCAATGGTTTATGGTCTTTTATATTTCCTCCCATTAGTTAAAAATAAATAATTTAGACACACCTCATTTTTAGATATTCTAGAATCCTAAATAAACTAACTCATGACAGATGAAAATGGAGAGACAATTCTCTGGGCCCTGAGAAAAGACTCAATAGCAGGTTCTGCTCAATTGTTAAGAGACTTTCCCAAATGTCCTGGTGTGTTAGTCAGCTTTTACTATGTTATGCTGATATAAAAAAATAATAATAGGGGTGGCCGGTTAGCTCAGGTGGTTAGAGAGCAGGCTCATAACACCAAGGTTGCTGGTTCAATTCCCACATGGGCCAACGAGCTGCGCCCGCCACTAGATTAAAGACAACTACTTGACTTGGAGCTAATGGGTCCTGGAAAAACACATTGTCCCCTATAAAATGTCTTAATAATAATTTTTTATAAATCAATAAATTCCAAAGTCTCTGGATAGGGGATCCAGAGCAGTCCCCATCTAGAACATGCCACTTTTATAGCAGAAGGAAAAAATGAGAGCGGAACCCAGTGATGGGAGCTCATAAAACATCTGCTTACAAGTTGCTTACAGTCCCTCTGCTCACATCCCACTGGCCAAAGCAATGACATGGACAGATCTGATGCCAAAGGGGCAGGAAGTATACTTCTCACATAGGAATGGGTTCAGTAGAAAGGGGCAACAAATATTTTAAGTAATTAATGCATCTACACCATCTCATAAACGTCCCAAGCAACAAAAACATAAGAGGCTGCATAATCACACTGGGGGGAAAAAAATCATCAGAACACAAAACAACCAAGGCTGCAGAAAGATGTTGCTGAAGAGTAAGATGCTCAGTGTAAAATACAAGTTAAAAGCAAGCTGATCCTTGTAAGCAAATGTGGTATTAACTTTCGTAAATATAACCTAGAGTCATAGTTACTCAGTACATGTAGTAATTGTACTTGCAGAGTTGGTTCTGGGAATCTGTCCTGCATTGGGATGTCAACTGGGAATTCTCTTAAAGTGGATTACTGAGGATTCCTGGCCTCTCTCCTAGTATTCATCTGTGCTAGCAGATACTCTGCCTCACTACCGGAGTTTACCTAGCTGGAATCCCACTCTTCCCCTCCCATGTAAACCTACACATTAATCTAAGCAGGGGTCCTTAGCCCAGGACCCACTCAGTCCTAGGACGGTCATAGATGGATATTAATAGGACCATGAAATAATATACACAAGTGGGGCATGCCTTTGTGTAGATGGCATTTTTTTCATGAAGAGAAAGACTGATTTTCATCAAATTTACAGTGACTGACCCATGAAATGTGAACAACCGTTATTTTAAGGCCTAATTCAAATGATACTTAAATGCCATGAAGCTATCTGTGATCCCAGCTCTCTACCCCTACCACCATCCCCTTAGGCCAGCCTGTAGCGTCATCTCACTGGTCTCACCAAACCTCAGCACTTTGTACCTTTTTTTGAATAACTGAGGTATAACTTACATACAATACAGTTCACAATTGGATAGTTCGGTGAATGTTTATATCTGTATACACTCATGTAACCAGCACCTAGAACAAGATATCGAATATTTCCAGCTAACCTACAGGCTCTTTCATGCCCATTCCTCATCACTGTCATTGGTGGGATTGCTGCCTCCCCATCAATGTCCCCAAGGTAACTATTATTATGACTTCTATCATAATGAGTTTGTTTTGCCAGTTGTTGAACTTCATATAAATGGAATCACACAGTACATACTCTTTATCTGGCTTTTTGTTGTTCAACACTATGTGAGATCCATTCATTTTCATGTGTGAGTGGAAGCTCATTCTTTTTCATTGCTGAGTAATAGTATTCCATTGTATAAATATTCCACAATTTTCTACTCTATTACTGGTTGAAATAGCTTCCAATTTGGGGCTATAAGCATGCACACTGAAAGATGAATGATGAGAACGTCAGACCTCTTCTTCCACACAGCTCCTATATGTATACAACTTGACTTCTAGCACCCATACTAGACATGGAAGAATTTTCTCTGAGAAATATCACCACCAGGAATTAGGTGATCATCCTCTAATTTGCTTAGGCTAGTCTGAGTTTATGCCTGACATGCAGGCAATATAATAGTATTCACTTTCAGGGCCGGCCGAGTGGCACGATGGTTAAGAACTGGCTTGGGACACCAGAGGGTCCTGGTTCGGATCCCACATATGAGGGCCAGTGACACTGCCCTCCACAGCTAAGATGCTGAACAACAGCTCAACCTGGAGCTGG
>NW_017731685.1:953381-959573 GCF_001890085.2 Hipposideros armiger | reverse complement strand
ATCTGCCTCACCGGGGAAGAGCGCAATGATGGTGCCAACTTGGGCCAGTGAAGCAACGTCCTCCACAACTAGACTGAAGAACAAAAGGACAGCAACTTGTATGTTCCCCTTCCCCAAATTCCCCAACACTATTCCCATCCCCCCAATTCCCCAATAAAAATCTTTAAAAAAAAAGAATAGTATTCACTTTCAATAATGTTCCATTTTAGACCACAAATTATATAGTTACCTTACCAAAGAAGAAAGTTTAAAGATAATAACATTGAACATTCCCCAACAATTGACTCCACCAGAGCACCCTACAGTAAAGTTCAGCTGCAACACCATCCCTCCACCCCCTGCAGTGCTCACAGCATTTAGTCCCCACTGCTAATGAGCAATCAACCAAGGATCACAAGCTAGCTAAGGAAATTCTCTAAAATGAGACTGAAATAGACAAAATTGGTGCTGGCGAGAAACAGGGACTACAAGAAGTAAACTTCAAAACAAAACTTAACCATTACATCTTCATGAATAATGAATTAGGTGGTATCCATGAAACAAGATCAGGATGCTATTACAAAAATGAACATTCAGACAACATAAAAGAGCTTCTTGGAATTAAAAGCACGATAGCAGAAATTAGAAACTAAGAGTGATTGGAAGATAAAATAGAGGAAATATCCGACAGAGATTAAAAATAGGATAAAAGGAACTATAAATTTGAAGACCATTCCATTAGATCCAATATCTAAACAATAGGACTTCAAGAAAGAGGAAACAGAAAATGGAGGTAAGAAACTCTTCAAACAAATAATTCAAGAAAATCTCTCAGAACTAAAGCACAGGAGTTTCCAGACTGAAAGGTACTCTGAGTGCCCAACACAATGGATGAAAATGAACCTGACCATGCAATTTCAGACCACCAGGGATGATAAGAATCTACAAGATTTTCGGGAGTAAAAATTTTGTAAAGACTCAAGGGTAAGAATTGTATCAAATTACTCAACAGCATCACTGGAAGCTAGAAACCAATGAGATATGCCTTCAAAATTCTGAAGGAATTTTATTTCTATTTACAATTGTATTAGGGTTCTCCAGAGAAATAGGAGAGACATAGAAAACTAAAATTTATTTTAAGAACTTGGCTCACAGTTGTGGGGGAAGGCAAGTCTGAAATTCACAGGACAGGTTAGCGAACTGGAAACTCAGTCTTGAGACAGAATTTCTTATTTTCCAGAAACCTTCAGTTTTTGTTCTTAAGGCCTTTACTTGACTGGGTGAGGCCCACCCACATTATCAAAGGTAATCTCCTTTACTTAAAGTCAACTGATTATAGACTTTAATCATGTCTAGAAAATATTTTTGCAGCAATACCTAGATTAATGTTTGATTAAATAACTAGATACTCTACCTAGCCAAATTGATATATAAAATTAACACTCACACCCAGGAAAACTAATTGTATGAGGGTAGAATAAAGTTACTTATGCAAAAATCATTTTTTAATCTTCTCTTTATCTGGGAGATCCAAACCATGAGTTTTACCAAAATGAGGTAGTAAGCCATGAAAGAGAAAGCCATAGGATCTAGAAAATAATAGATCCATCCAATAATAGACCCAAAATGGTGGTGAAGGGAATCCCCAGGATGAAGATAAAGAGAGAGATCTCAAAATGGCAACTGTGGAGGAGAGCTAGAAATCAATCAGTCCAGATTGGAGAAGAATGGCTCTGGGTACCACTTCTCCAAGAAAATGAAGATACCCAAGAGAGTTATACAATGAGGGAAGAAAACTTTAACTGGAAGTATTCTGGATTTTATTATGGAGCAGGAAAAAAAGCATATTAGCAGAATAACTGGTGAAGTCTGAATGAAGTCTGGAATTTAGTTAACAGTGTTATACAAAGGTTAATCTCTTAGTTTTGACAAATGTATCATAGTTATATAAGATGTTAACATTAACAGAAATTGGGTACATAAAGTGTTAAGACGGGATTGTAATGGTGGCACTATATATCTTCTATTTTGAGATTTGGATCTCTGGTATAATTTGATTTAACAAGTGTAATTTAGCTTGGGACCTTTTTGAAAGCTTTCTTTTCTTTGCCTCTTAATGATTTGGCTTCCTATACATTTACTATGCAGTTTCTTTCGAATGGTTCTGTTTACTTAGGCCATGCAAACCCTGTGACTTGGGAGAGGTTTTGCATCTGTATGGGATCCGTTCCTGGCTCCAACCTAAATCTACATAACATATGCAAAGGTTGCAATAACCAGTTTAACTGCTTCCCCCACCCCCAAGGACAAAGCCGAACTCAATAGAAAATTCCACTACAGGCCAAAGCAATGTACATCCTGGTTAGAAAATATAAAACTTGAGACCAAACAAAGACTGGACGCAGTAGTTTGCAGTACTTTCCAGCAGACTCGCCCAGCCAACCCTTGTCTTACTTTAATAAATTTTCCTTCTATATTTCTGCCTGACTTGGGAATTCTTTCATGGCCCGTGAGAGAGCAGACACACAAGAATGTAAAGCAACTCTTAAGTCTCATACCTGCTGGTAAGAATGCAAACTGGCATTGCCGCTCTGGAATAATTTGTTGCTTTCTTACAAAGTTAAACATACCCTTATCATATGACTAACCAACTCCATTCCTAGTATTTATTCTAGAGAATTGAAAATTTATGTTTGATAAAAAAAACTTGTACATGGATGCTTATAGCAGCTTTATTAACTATCAACAAAAAACTGAAAACAACCCTAATGTCACACAATAGGTGAATGGATAAACAAACTGTGGTCTGCTCACACAGTGGAATGATATGCAGCAATAAAAAGGAAAGAACTACTGATACACTCAGTAATATGGATGAATCTAAAAGGCATTGTGCTGAAAAAGCCAGACCCTACAGGTCACTTACTGTATGAATCCATTTGTTTGACATTCTGGCAAAGGCAAAATGATGGGTTTAGAGAACAGGTCAGTGATTGCCAAGGGTTGAGGTCGGTTTGACTACAAAGTGGCAGCATGAGGGAATTTGGAGAGTGATGGAACTATTATGTACCAATTATGGTGGTGGTTATGCAAAACTATGTAAGTGTTAAAATTCATAGAACTGCTCACAATAAGAATGAAATTCAATTTTACTATGTGTAAATTAAAAAAAAATTTAACTAGTTAATTTAGTAATTAACACCTTAAAATACACTATTAGAACTCTAAGATGTTTATGTAAGCCTCATAGTAACCACAAAGAAAAATCTATAACAGATACACAAAAGAGAGAAAGGAATCTAAGCATACCACTACAGAAAATCATCTAATCGCAAAGAAAGAGAAGAAAGGAAAAAAATACAAAACAGTCAGAAAACAATTAACAAACTAGCAGTAAGCCCTTATCTGTCAATAATTAAGTGTAAATTGCCTAATTTCTCCAATCAAAAGGCATAGAACAGCTGAATTAATAAAAACAAAACAACCTAGGACCGGCCAAGTGCCTCAGCTGTTTAAGAGCTCACTCAAGAGTGTGAGCTCTGAGCAACATTGGTTCTATACCTGGCCTGCGCTTCGTTGCCACTGAGCTGCCAACAGGTGGCAGGATGGCTCAGCTAAAAACAAAAACAAAAAAAAGACACAGCTATATGACTCACTTTCACTTACACACAGACTAAGTGAAGGAATGAATAAAGATTCCATGGAAATGGAAACCAAAAGAAATCTGGGTAGCTAAACTGAAATCAGACAAAATAAACTTTAATACAAAGATTGCAATAAGAGACAAAGATCATTGTGATAAAAGCATCAATCCAACAAAAGAAGGCTATAACATTTATAAATATGTATGCACCACACTTAGGAGCACCTAAATCTATAAAGCAAATATTAACAGAGGTAAAGAAAAACAGACAACAATACAATATGAGTAAAGGATTTCAACACCCCACTTTCATTAATGTATAGATCATCCAGACAGAAAATCAACAAGAAAACATTGGAATTAAACTACATGTCAGAGCAGATGGACTTAATATTTACAGATTATTCCAAGAGCAGAATACCAGTTTTTCTCAAGTTTACATGGAACATTGTCCAAGATGAGGCATACGTTAAACCACAAAACATGTCTTAATAATTTTCAGAAGAGGGCCGGCCGAGTGGCATGTTGGTTAGGAGTTGGCTTGGGACACCAGTCTGAGGAGCAGGGCCCTGGTTCGAATCCCACATGAGGGACAGTGATGCTGCGCCCTCTACAGCTAAGATGGTGAACAACAGCTCGACCTGCGGCTGGGCTGCCATGAGTTGCCAGCGACAGTGTAGGCTGCAGTGAGGCTGGCCGGCAGCAGGTGTGAGCTGCCGTGAACCCCCGAGAGCCCCTGTGCATGGCCATCCAATGGCCGGCGAGCGACTGCCTCACCCGGGCAGAGCACAATGATGATATCAACATGGGCCAGTGAAGCAACATCCTCCACAGCTAGACTGAAGAACAAAAGGACAGCAACTTGTCTGTTCCCCTTCCCCAATTCCCCAACACTGTTCCCCTTCCCCAATTCCCCAATAAAATCTTTAAAAATTAATAACAATAATAATCATTTTAAGAAGAGTGAAATCATATCAGGCATCTTTTATGGCCAGAATGGTATGAAACTAGAAATCAATTACAATAGAAAAGTGGAAAATTCACAAGTATGTGGAGATTAAACACATGCTCCTAAACAACACATGGGTCAAAGAATCAAGAGAAAGCAAAGAATATCTTGAAACAAATGAAAATGGAAACACAACATACCAAACTTATGAGATGCAGCAAAAGTAGTTCTAAGAGGGGGTTCATAGCAATAAAGGTCTACATTAATAAACAAGAAGTATCTCAAACAACCTAGCTTCATGGAACTAGAAAATTAAAAACAAAGCCCAAAGTTAGTAGAAAGAAGAATATAAAGATTAGAGCGGGAACAAAGGAAACAGAGACCAAAAAGACAATTAAAAAGATCGATGAAACTAAAAGTTGTTTTTTAAAGATAAACAAATACACAAACCATTAGCTCAACTCACCAACAAAAAGAAGTCAAATAAAATTAGAAATGAAAGAGATGTTACAGTTGATACCACAGAAACACAAAGGATCATAAGAGACAACTAAGAACAATTGTACACAAATTGGACAACCTAGAAGAAATGAATACATTCCGAGAAAGATACAACCTTCCAAAATTGAATCATGAAAAAATACAAAATCTGAATGGATCAATTACTAGTAAGGAGACTGAATCATTAACAAAAAAAAGAAAAACTCCCAACAGAAGTCCAGGGTCAGATGGCCTCACTGGTGAATTATACCAAATATAGCTAACGTACATTATATTAGTTTCAGGTGTGCATCATGGTTATTCAACATTTACATATCTAAAGAAGTGTTGACCATGATAAATCCAGCAACTGTCTGACATTGTACCTCGCTGTCCCAATTTATATATCAAAACTGGAGGGAAAAGATCTCAAACAACCTTACTTTATACCTCAAGGAACTAAAAGAAGAAATAAGTGCGATATTAGCTGAAGGAAGGAAATATTAAAGATCAGAGCAGAAATAAAAGAACAGAAAAGCAATAGAAAATAATCAACAAAACTAAGACATGGTTTTTTGAAAAGATAAACAAAGTTGACAAAACTTTAGCTAGGCTAAGAAAAAAGAGGCTCAAAATCAGAAATGAGAGAGGAGAAATTATAACTGATACCTCAGAAATTCAAAGTATCATAAAAGGCTACTATGAACAATTATATGCCAACAAATTAGATAACCTAGAAGAAATGGATAAATTCCTAGAAACGTACCAAGATGGAATGAGGAGGAAATAGAATATCTAAGCAGACCAATAATGAGTCAAGACATTAAATCAGTAATGAGTAGATTAGATGAAGCAAAGGACCGAATCAACAATTTAGAAGATAAGGTAGCAGAAAACACCGAAACAGAAAAAAAAAATCCAAAAAAATGATGATAGTTTAAGAGGCCTGTTGTTCCCTTTTTTATTTCTTCTTTGATCCATGGGCTATTTAAAAATGTATTATTGGTCCGGCCTAGTGGCGCGATGGTTAAGAACTGGCTTGGGACGCCAGAGGGCCCCAGTTCAGATCCCACATGAGAGCCAGTGACACTGCCCTCCACAGCTAAGATGCTGAACAACAGCTCAACCTGGAGCTGGGCTG
>NW_017731685.1:945724-953106 GCF_001890085.2 Hipposideros armiger | reverse complement strand
TTTTTAAAAAAATGTATTATTTAGTTTCTAAGTATTTGGGGATTCTTTTCAACAATTTCCTGTTATTGATTTCTAATTTAATTCCATTGTGATCAGAGAATGTGCTTTGTATGACTAAAATCCTTTTAAATATATTAGGACTGATTTTATAGCCCAGAATATGGCCTATCTTGATATTCCATTTGTACTATTCTTATGAAAACATAGCATAGGAATTTATGACAGGTCAGAGTGTGTCAGTGATGGGCCCTCCCCGCATCACTCCCTCAGGCCACCATGTCAGCCTGACCACACCCACCAGAAGCAGAGAGCCAGCAGGCACTCAGCGTTCACACTGGAGTTCTGAAATGCCCTCCCCAGTCGGCTCTATACACTAGATTGTGTCCCACATCACAAACGCATAGCTACAGACATAACCATTTATCCTTCCATTTTCGCTTCATCTTGCCCTTTCAGTTTGACAATCAATTCTGCATACCTTCGGTTCTAAATTACCACCCTGGCAACATCACAGTTAGCTATTATAGCAAGCAAACACAACACCCTTTCACCCAGCCCTGAAGGCTGGAACCAAACAAAATGAAGAGGAATTCCCGATTGGAAGGTTTCTACTGTGGTTGTGAATTCTTTATAGTCAGCTCAGCAAATGTTGGTCAAGCAAGTGTCTACTGTGTACAAGGCCTGGTTCTGAGCTTCTGGTTAATTGTTGGGCCAATAAGTAGGGATTGGTGTATTCAGAGAGGGTCAGGAGGGGAAGAGGAAGGAGAAAAGATCTAGTGTTAATGACAAGTGGAGCCCAACTGCCACAGAAGGGAAACCCATATTCCCTCAAGAAGAACATACAGGGCATCCATTGCCTCTCTGTATTTTAGGTCAAGGCAGTCCCCTGACAGATGATAATCCTAACTCTTCCCCACAGAATAACCATAGAGAGCCCCTTTTCACCTTCAGCACAGTAAATCAGCTAAAATTCTCCCCATTTCTGACACCTCTAAATTGTTCAATAGAATTGATATATTAATACAAAGAGCAAACACTGCTAAGTTAACCTCTTAGCAAGTAGCCCCACGCCTTGGAAGTGGGGCTGTTTAGAAGCAGCCATGTGTCACTACACAGCAAGTTCATACGGCATGAGTCCCTGAAGTACAATTAGAAAAAACACAGGGGTCTAGAGTGAGAAGAGCATACTAGAAACATCACCATGCTTTGTTTACAGGTCAGAACATCAAGTATTTAGAGGTCCCAGAACCAGTGCAGAATAATTACACTATTTCTCTCCATTCTCCATTATAATTTTCTTCATGGTCTGGGGAGCAGAGTAGTCCTTAGCATGCCCCAGGGAATGGGGATCTCTTTACATTCCAATAAACCATTTTATCTGATTGGAAAAGATTAGAGGAGCTGAACACCGTGTGTCCACAACGTCCTCCTGGCGCTTGGCTCTGGAGCCAAATGAAGAGGTGGGCGCGAGCCCTGCTCCCTGAGTGCCCATTAGAAGGCAATTAAGATCATCCTTTTCCCCGAAAATTGCTCACCGGCAATCACACCAGCTGATTCTCCTCTTTCCCGTTTACGTAGCCATTTCTCAGTAGCTAATAGTGAAGAAGGCTTAAAGGCATACCTTGGGAAGGTTGTGGGTTTGGCTCCCGACTACCGCAATGAAGCAAGTCGTAACCTTTGCTTGTGGAGGGTCTTGCCTTCAATTTGTAAAAAAAAAAAAAAAAAGCAACATCTGTGAAGCACAATAAAGCAAAGCTCAATAAAATGAGATATGCCTGTATATTATTCAGTTCTACCTTCCTCTCTATCTGCAAAATATTCTTGGGGAACAAAGAACTCCCCTAGAATTTAAACAAATAAATTTGCAAATATCTGTTTTCCTGCATAACATTGCATGTTCTGTCCGGTCCAGAGAGATACTTATAACTGGATTTTGACACCCCAGCTTCTGGTATATTTCCTTTCTGTTAGAAGAATGGTGGAGAACATCTTTGGATACCAGGTTTCTATGTCAGATTTATAAACAGCAAGGGTATCCATAAGAGGTTGATTTTAACAATTGGCATAGCTTCTTATATGAAAGAGGAAAAAATTATAGTATGGGAATCAGGAAGTTCAGAAGATGGAGAAAGAGTTCACTGAACAGTAACTTACATAGAAGTCACTCATTTTTTAACAAAAATCCTGGCTATCACCCACCCATTGGTACCATTGATTTTGCTATAATATTTGTAGGCAGAGGATGACACAAAAAATAATCAGCACAGTAATATTTTCAGGATACGAAAAGAAAGCAGTCCTAGAAATAGGTCCCACTTGTTTACCTAAAAGCACTATATATATAACTGTTAACAGTCATTACCTCTAGAGAATATAGTACTAGGAGTTTAGGGAAATGTGGATTACAGGGAGAGAAATTTTTACTTTTCATTTTATAAACTTCTAGACTGCTTAATGTTGACCGCAAATTATTTTACTTAGTAAAATAGCAATGAGGCAGAACTGAAAGTTGTGAAATCGTAAAGATCTGTAAATTAAGTGAAAATAGTCATTTTCAAGGGGAAAGAGTTATATCAATGTGCATACGTGTAATATGTTTTTACATATGTATTTACATATATAACTGAAAGCACAAAAAAATCTGTAAAAATACACCATAACTTGGTAGTATAATACTTACCTCTGGGGATGAGAGTAGGTTGAGAAACAAGGTAGTCTTCAATATTCTTCATTGTTTGGTTTTTCATAAATGCAGTCACTTATGTGCTACTTGTATAATATTTAAACCAGTAAAAAGGGGACAATTTTTATAAAACCCTTTTCCCCCTATTTTAGAAGTCCTCCCCCTCCTCCTGGTCACAGCATTCTGAGGGGCTTCTCCTATCCAGTTTTATCTGATTTTGGTGGGGTTTCTAATCACAGACTCCCCCCACACCTGAGTCAAAGCCAGGAGTGTCACATGACCCAGATTAGGCCAATCCATTTCTCTCTCTCAGGAATTTGAATCATGAGCAGAAACACATGGGACTGGAGGCATTTGTAATGAGTCGTCCAAAGGCAGCATACTAAGAGGCAGCACGTGTGTTTCTGAAGTTATGAACCAACAGGTTTCCCTGGCTCCTGTCCTTCTGAGCCCTGGTTTTGCAATTCTTCCTTTATGTGTCCTTCCGGTAAATCCCATTTTTGAAAATAGCAAATGGAGAGAGAGAGAAAAAAATTTATTGAAAACAATAATGAACTCAGGATTGATCACACTGAGTCCATGTTTCCTATAAGACGTTCAGGTGGGAATGTCTCGTAGATGATTGGAAATATAGGTTTGGAACTCAGTAGAGAATAAGAATTGGTGGCACAGATTTAAGAGGGATGAGAATTCTAGCCAAAGAATGCGATCCAAGAGAGACAACAGAATCAAGGCTAGGACTGTGGGAAATACTGCCATTTGAGGATGGGGGAAAGAATATCAAACACTGTCATTTCCCCACCATAACTGTGGCTGACGAGACCTCCCATACTGAGTCCTTCTGAGACCTTGAAGATAATTTCTTATGCATACCTACCAACTGGGTATAGGCACATGGTTGCAATGTGACTGCACATGTATGATGCCTAGTCGTTATCATGTAACATATAGATAGTATAGCCAGGTGACTGAATAAGAAATTGCACAGGACAAGATATTAGATCCAGATGGTGTGGATTATGCAAGGAGCTCTTGCAACCATTTAAAACAGTATATGAGTTTCTCAGTGATCCCTTCTGCCATCACCATAACAACCCACATTCCATGATAAAGAGTTGGAGCCCTCAAGAGAAACAGGGGACCACTTGATGTTCTCCTTTGGAGGTCTCATCTAAGGCGCTTGACATCTGATGATATAGCACATCTGCCAGTTAACACTAGAAAAGGCCCGAGTTCAGCAGAGCACGCACCATATCTTCTGCCAAACTATACCATGTTAAATCAGACACCACAAACTGATGCTCATCAAGCCTAGTAGTTCTCAGTCTTAACTGCACATTGGAATCACCTGGAACATTTTCTTAAAAATCACTCATGATTCGTTCTGCCTCCCATGAGTCTGACTTAATTGGCCAGAGGTGTGGCTTGGACTTTTAAAAGCTCCCCAGGTGATCCTATTGTGCAGCCAAGGTTTAGAACCACTGAATGAGCCCAGAAATGTGTTTTGTGTGATCTGCATTACAGTGGCCTGTATAGTATGTTTACATTTTGAAATTATTTTCCAATAATTAAAGTTCGTCAATTTCACATACCCCCAAGTCATCCAGGTTTCAGGCTTCTGTTGGAATATCTGTACACAGTAGGCCTGCATTCCCACATGACACACTATCACTATTCAACCGTGCTGAGCTGCAGCCACACCTGATATAAGCATTTTCTCTGCACTCCTCAACCCTCCCCCGCCGGCCCCACTATCACCACTGCACAGGGCCAATGACAGTTGCTGTTTATCATCCTGCTTGCACTGTGAGTTTTCTTACATCAGGGTGAAGAGAAGTGAAATACTAGTGCTTATCGCTGTGTCTCCACCAGAAGTAGGAAGGCCAAAGGCAGTCCAAGAGGGCCATCTGTTTCATAGGGCCTGCCACTCATTTCCAGCACCTGCCTGGCCCCTACAGCATTTGGGTGTGTGCTCTTGGTTTAAATCTATGTTTTTTTCCCCAGCAGGAGCGCCAAAATGCCTCCTAGCCTATAGAGCAAAGAGCTGAGAAGTAAAAGCTCCCAGCTCTGTCTTAATAATTAGATGGTTCTCTAATTCAAGAGAAAGCTACATAAAAACAGGGAGGGAAAAAAGAGGCACAAGGGCACCAGAGAGTGAGTCAGCGAACTAAGGAAATGCAGGAAGTCTGACAACTTTGTATCCATTATAAGGGGCAAAGGTAGCTGGAGCCAAATCTCTCTGCTAAGGGGTTAATATTCCAAAACATATAATAAAATCCTACAACTCAATAGCAAAAAAACAAATAACCCAATTAAAAAATAGGCAAAGGATTAGAACCACGGTGGCCTACCCAGCGAGAAGCGGAACCAGAGCGGAAGCCCAAGCCCTGCTAGCGATGCCGCCTAAAAGGATGGGACAGGGCAGGAAGGAAGGGAGGGACTCCCTGGCTGCTGTCTTCCACCCACCCTCCAATTTCCCACAAATGCCTCTCATTGGCTGAATTTATCATTAAGCCAATTGGCAAAGAAGATAGGGAAATGTGATTTGCAGAGATCAGCTCTCCTTCAATACAGAGAAAAATCGTCCAGGAATGGAGAATGGTTCTAAAAAGCAAAATAGGCCAATGAGTAGCCTAACGTGGGAAGGGCTTGCTGAAGCTGTATGAGAAAGGTGGCAGAAAGAAGATTCCAGAAACTGAAACTGAAGTGTGCAATAGATAGAACATCCCTGTGAATATTGGAGTCACCATTTGATACTCTAGGGGTGAAATAAAGGGAGGACTGTGGCCTGGGACCAAATTGCTCAATGAATGTCACCGTTTAAGAATAACTTGGGAGGACAAAAATAAAATGAGAAAGGGGGAAAAGGTGTCAGTGTTATGTCGAAAGCCTGGTCTGGAAAGGGCAAAGGAAAGGCAGGATTGCATTAACATCTTGTAGACCCAAATGTGAGTCCCAGCACAGGCACCTACTAGCTGGAGGATCTGTGCAAGTGAATTAGCCTCTGAGCCTTGGTCTGTAAAATGAAGATAACAATAACCATCAGTATGGCTGTTGGGGGAATTAAGTGAGATAGTATACATAAAGCTCTTAGCTCAGTGCCTAGCGATGGTTGTCATAGCAGAGGGCACACTCAGCTTACATTCTCAACTCCAGAACATTGAAGCAAAGGTTTTCTCTGAGGTTCTGGATCTGGGTCTCTCATGAAGCTGTGGTCTGTTGGCAAGCCTCGTTTCCTCACTGGCTTTTGACTGGATGTCTCACCTCCTCGCCATGTGAGCCTCTCCATAGGCTGCCCGAGGGTCCTCAGAGCATGGCAACCAGCTTCCTCCAGACTGAGTGATCTTAGAGAGAGTCCAGGAAGGAAGCCAGTCTCCTAAAACCCAGCTAATCTCAGATGTGACATACCATCACTTCTGCCACATTCTATGGGTCACACAGACCAAACCTGGGAGGGGACTACACAAAGGTGTGACTGCTGCCAGGGGTGGGGGCCACTTGGGGCTGGCTCTTACCCTTCCTCTCCCTCTTCCTCACTTTATTTTTCTCCAAACCACTTCGCACCAACTAACACACTATTCAGCTTGTTTATTTTGTTTATCCTCAGTCTCCCCACAACAGAACATAAGTAGGAAGGGATTTTTTTTTTTTTGCCTCTTTTGTTATCTGTCGTATCATCAGAACCTACAGCAGGGCCTGGCACAGAGTCGGGCTTCATTAAATATTTGTTAAGTGGTGAATAATGAGCCACCCAGCTGCGCCACTTCTATGAGAAATGTGCCCGAGTTCCCACCCAGAATAGCATATAGCTCATAAGTACCTCCCCCACTTAAGAAAAAAAAAAATTCTTGTACTTGATTTTCACACTCTATGGGGAAAACAGGGCCGCATTTTTATCCCCCATTTTGTTCATAAGGAAATTGAAATCCAGGGTGAGCAAATGGTGCTAGTGCGTCTGGGACCGGTTCCCCTGCCCTTGCCCTGTACACCCCCTCTTCCAGGGCCTCCCCGCTGCACCACGCAGCATTAAGCATTACTGACAAGTCACGATCCACACAGAACAGTTCCCTATCAGTTCACAGAGCTTCAGGCAATTAATAGTTCGTATTAGTTCACATGGCTTTCACTCAGGCAAGCTAGGCACTGCTGGAATGAAAGGGGGAGCTGAAATGCCTGGAGACAAGGCACCATGGGAATGTGCATGACACAATTCTCCATTGTCTGGAGGCAGTTTCATTTCACTCTGCAGTGGTCCAGTCCAGAGCCTCCAGCACAGGCCACCTCAGCTGGGGTTCTATAAGCAGGGAATGGAGAGCAATTGTCCCCATAGAACAGGAGAGGCCTGTACCACCCTAGGCTGAACCAGCTTTGAACCCCCCCAACCCTCCAATAAAAAACAAATGACCACAAATTTAGCAGCTTAAAAAACTAGAAACCTCAATATAACCCCTTTCTAACTCCCAGATCCAACCCCAGGACCCCTGCTGGACAATGGAGTCCCGTGGAGGTATCTGGGCTGGTCTTACAGTGGTTTCCTAAGTAACCCCGTTGTCCCCTTTAGGGAAGGGTCTGGAGACCACGAAAGCTCCTTTTCCCTCAACTATCAAGGCAGAAAATATTTTAACAATACGCATGTAAGTTTAATTCAGTGGAGCAACAAGCTCACCTCTGAAAATCAGAAGTAGAAAAATAGCAACAA
>NW_017731685.1:891336-944874 GCF_001890085.2 Hipposideros armiger | reverse complement strand
AAAAAAATAAAAAGGCAGCACGACCAACCACGAGGCCAAGTGTGTGGCTTGAGTTTGCTGAATGTCTGTGTTTTGCACAGATAGCTTCACTTTATCATCAGGCAAACCTCTGAGGTAAAAGTGTATTTGTTTGGTTTTATACGTGAATAAACTAAAACTCAAGAGGTTAAAAAAAACCAGACCAAGGACACACAGCAAGGAGCAGAGTAGGGATTTGCACAGTTAACAACATTTATGTAAAACTCGGAAGGCAAAAAGATGGCTTTGGGTCTTTAATTCAAAATTATACTAGAAAAGTGGTTCTCAACTGGGGACAATTTTGCCCACCCCACAGGGGACATCTGACAACGTCAGGAAACATTTTTCATTGTCACAAGTGGATGGAGGAGCCGATTCTACTGCCATCTAGTGGGTAGAGGCCAGGGATGCTGCTGAACATCTATAATGCCTGTGACAGGCCCCAAAACAAAGAATTGTCCAGTCCACAAGGACAATAGTGCACTACTGAGAAACTCTGCTCTACGACGTGACTATGTTTGACTTATCATTTGCTATTAATTAGGCCTCAAGAATGTCAACTTGTAAAAAAACTGGTAAGATGCAAATAATTGCTAAGCAGGTAGACCCGAAGGTTATAGTTATTCAGGCATGAAGGGCTGACTGAGCAATCTTACTCCAGCCTTCTCATTATCGCTGACTATATAGATCGGTCTCTGCCACCCTCTTTGAATCCAGCTTTGCCTTCCTGCTGGTTCTCTTATACTTCCCTAGGGCTACCACAGATCGGGTAGACTAAACAACAGAAATTTATTTTCTCTCATTCGGGAGGCTGGAAGTCCAAGATCAAGGCATCCGTAGGGCTGGTTTCCTCTGAGTCCTGTCGCCTTGGCTTGCAGTTGGCCACCCTCTTGCTGCCTCTTCACATGGTCTTTTTCTGTGCATGGGCACCCCTGATGTCTCTCCCTCATCTTATAAAGACACCAGTTATATTGGATTAGGGCCCCAGCTTTATTACTTTATTTAACCTCAATTGCCTTTTTAAAAGCTCCATCTCCAAATATAGTCGCATGCTGAAGTGCTAGAGGTTAGGATTTCATTGTATGAATTTTGGGGGAGCACAATTCAGCCCATAACATCTAATTAATCTTTGACACATACTCAGTATATATTTGCATGAGAATTATGTTTTTAACTTTTTGAAAATTATGCTTTGCAAATATATCTTGTCTAGGTCCACAAAGTCTCCACGTTTCTACTACACCGGGCTGCTTCCTTGAAGGCTGTTGGTATACTAAGGCAAATCCAACAACAAAAATGACTCTCTAAAGTGGTATCTCAGATATATTATTTGCTTGTTTTCTCTTGTCCTCTCAACCAACCTCCATTAAGAGTGTTTGTACTGTGAGAGTCCTTTGCCTGAAGCTTTCTTAATCTGTAAAATCAAGGATCAAACACTATCACACATGGCTCCAAGAGACCCTGCAGGGAACCTTGCTCAGTCAGTAAATCCAAACCTCCTTTTTTCTGGCTACTGTCTCAATAATTGGCACATTATTTAAATAATTTACATTTCATGTTTATTGTCAAAAACATTCTGGAATTACTGATCGATTTTTATGACTAGCTTATGAATTTAAACTACATTAAGGTCAAGATCATCTATCAAATTGCATTCCAAGAGCTGGGATTCAAATGTTGGTCCCATAATCAGTCTCCTGGGACACACTGCTATTTCTCATCTCTTGTTACGGAAAAATTTGCCCTTAGCAAATGTCAGAGATGAACATCCCCAGCAATTTCTCTTACTAATCAATCCAAGCAAATGCAATGGGCTTGCTTTTCCCCACAGCTGAAGTCACCTCCTGGCAGGACGTGAAGCGGTAGGCTCTGAGTCAGAGCACTGAGCTGAAGCCCAAGGCCAAACAAGAATAAGTGGGAATTTGTTTAGTTCCAGACAACCACAATAAAGTGGGTATCTCAAAAAAGCAAGTCACAATCTTTTCGCTGGTGGAAGGTCTTTGCCTTCAATTTGTGAAAAACATCTGTGAAGTGCAATAAAAGATTGATTTCACCTTGCATTCTTCCATGACCAGCTTGTTCGACAAACGAAATACATATACCTATTGAACTGTCTAGAAAGATGTTCATCACATGTTTACTGTGGTTATTTCTGAGGGGTGATTTCCTGCTTTTTTTTTTAATAGATTTTTTAAAATTTCCTGAATTTTGCACAAATAGGTCATTTGTACAAAACACTAAGTCATTGCTTTGAAAAAAAGAAATCAGGGCCGGCCGAGTGGCGCGATGGGCCGGCCGAGTGGCGCGATGGTTAAGAACTCGCTTGGGATGCCAGAGGGCCCCGGTTCGGATCCCACATATGAGGGCCAGTGACACTGCCCTCTGCAGCTAAGATGCTGAACAACAGCTCAACCTGGAGCTGGGCTGCCGTGGGTCGCCGGCGACGGTGTGGGCTGCAGCCCCTGTGGCAGTGGGTTGCCATGGGCTACCGTCTGTAGCCATCAGCCAGCGTGAGCGGCCATCAGCCAGCGTGAGCGGCCAGCAGCCGCCGTGAGCGGCCACCCAGAAGCCGGCGACTGATCTGCCTCGCCCGGGAAGAGCGCAATGATGGTGCCAACTTGGGCCAGTGAAGCAATGTCCTCCACAACTAGACTGAAGAACAAAAACGACAGCAACTTGTCTGTTCCCCTTCCCCCAATTCCCCAGCACTGTTCCCATCCCCCCAATTCCCCAATAAAAAAATCTAAAAAAAAAAAAAAAGAAAAAAAGAAATAACACTGCCTTCTGTATGAAGAAATGACTGCCTGGGGTTGGGTGTTTAGGAGGTACAATTGACAAAACTCATTGGTGGGTTGGGTGTGGGAGTGAGGAGAAGGAAGGTAGACAGGGTTACTGGAAAGAACCATTTGGTGACTAAAGATATTATTTACTGAGATGGCATAGACTGGAGCAATTTCAGATTTGGGGTAAGATTTTAAAATCCACTCATTGGGTCTTGAAAGTTTTAAGGCTCTAAGTAAAATGCAAATAAATATCTTGCAGGAGGTTTTTACTCTGTAAACCATTACTCTGTAAACCAGTATCAGTTATTCCACACTATTTATTGCCACAAGACAAGAAAGTCACCACTGAAGAAGTAGGAGACCAACAAAGAAGAACATTGTTCACTTTTTCTTTCATTCATTCACTCATCAATAGAGTGTCCATTATGTGTCCAAGATACCAGCTAAATAAGAAAACTCACAATTACACTGCAGGCTGTAGAAACACATGGGGGGGGGTGCCTAAGACACACTTGCGGGGAGAGAGAGGTTCGTTTCAGAAAAGACACTGGAGGAGGTCACATCTGACATCGGTGTTCCTAGAGGATGAGGAGGAGACGGCCATGTGTTCCAGTTGTTATGGCTGTGTAACAGGTTACCCCAAAACATACTGGCTGAAACCCAAGCCAACATCCCTTAGGCTTACAGAATCTGGGGGTCTGGAATTCAGACAGGGCACAACAGGGAGTTTAGCCATCTCCTCTGTCCACTACCTTCCCTATAAAAATGATCTTCTCTGGTATGTACATTTGACATTTTCTAAAGCATATATAAAATATGAAGGAAACCTTCACAACTTGTATTCCTTTGCAATACACAACCTAAGTTTTTCTTTTATTAATAAAACGTATTAGCAACTTAATACTTACTGTGCACTTAACAGGGTCCAGGGCCTGTCCAACAACGCATTACATGATTACCTCATTTTATCCTTACAACCCCATGAAGTAGAAACTTCTATAGACCCCATTTTACAGATGAATCACAAAGAGATTAACTTATGCCTACTGGTTGCACAGATCGCAAGTATGCACTGTCCAGATTTAAACCAGACAGTCCATGTCCTGCCTGCACACTCTGGTTTAAACTGCTGTAACCTACACCTGCGGCCAAGCAGCTTCAAGATCTGCACCCCAACCAGTTCCCAGCAAGACTGCAGCTCCCAAATTCCTCCTGTATAGAAGTTCTGCAGCGGCAGTTTCACTAGGCTAAGGGCTCCGAGGTCAGGAACCTTGTTTACTCATTCACTAAGTTGCCCAAGAGGTATGCTCCATGCTTTGAACACAGTAGGCTCTCCATTTTTGTGTTAGACAGACATGTTATACAGACACCTGTTAAGTACACAAAACAATGCAATGCTAGGAAGTTCTTCCTGAGGTCTAACCTCGGGCCGTTTCACACAGCCTACAGAAGAGGGGGCCCTGAGCGCGGCGACGAGCGGCCGCGCTTGCGGCCCGTGGCCACCAGGTGTCGCTCCGGCGTCCCGGAGCCGGAGGGCGGAGCGGCTGCAGATCGCCAGGAACATGTGGACGCTCGGACGTCGCACGGCTGCCGGCCTCCTGTCCCGCTCGGCGCCCCCGGCCTCGGCCAAGACCGGTGCTGGGACCCCGCGCCCGGCGAGGCCCATCCCACCCTGCGGCCGCCGGGACCTGCGCGCGGGGACCACCGCGGCCTGCGCGCCCGGCCCTGCCGTGAGTATGCGCCGGCGGAGGGAGACCGCGCATGTCGGTGACGCTTCGCGCACGCGCGCCCGCAGAGACGGCGCTGGGCAGCGCGGGCGGACGGTGCGTGCGGCGGCGCTGAGCCGGTCTGTTTCTGTAAGGACTTGAGAACAATGTCCGGCAGGTAGTGAACGGGCTGGAATGTGCCGTAGCTAGAACTGTGGTTATCACAGCTGCTCCCACTTCTCTCTCCTCCAGAGGCAACCTTTCTTAACCTACTGTCTAGCTCCGCACCCCCATTTCCTCCTCCTCTGCTCACCTCGCAGCCCCGTGCCCTCTGCCTTTTCCTTTCTTGCTAAGGGCACTGATGGTTCAAGAGCCATAAGCGACAGCCTCTGGGCCCTCCGGCGCCTTCCCAGGATGACGTCCAGCTAAGGGTCTTCACAGGGCCCTGTGGCCGCCGCCTCTCTCAGTCACCCCCCTTGCTGTCACCACGCCGGCTGTACCACTTCTCTCTCCCTTCACAGACTTCGTGCCCTCCCGCACTGGTAGGTCCCCCTGCCAGAGCCGCTTCCCTCAGCCGCCTCCACGTATTTCCTCCGTCTCTCCAGCTGCTCAGTAGGCCTGCACATAATCAGCTCAAACCTGCCTCAGAGCTGGCACCTTGGACGCTCAGCAGTTCTGTACTGAAAGAAATCAATAGGTCACATTGTCTCCTGCAGATCCCGTTACTCAATCTGTCAGACAGCTGTCGGCAGTCAGAGCCTCTTTTCTGGACGGCAGCAGACTTCTGCCTCTTGCCAGTTGTTGCTTTGTTTTAGTCAAATGCTAGGAGCGTTACTGATGCTTCGCTGCATCACCTGTGCTAACCACCACCTCACCGGAGCTGCCTAGCAGAACTTCCTGTGATGATGGACTTGTTCTGTCTGTGCCACTAGCCACATGATGCCACAGGACACTCGAAATGTGGCCAGTGCGACTGAGGAACTGACTTTTTAAATTTTTATTTTATTTCGATAAATTTGAATGCTGCATGTAGCTCTTGGCTGCCATGCTGGACAGCACAGGCTTAGAGTGAGACCGGGAGAACTCAGTGTAATGCATTAAAAGAAGGTGAAAACAATTCCTAAGACATACTCTTGAAAAACTCTAACATGGTTACTCTCAAATGTAGAAGTGGCAATATTTAAACCATGCATTAATGGACTGTAATATACTGAAAACTGATAATGTTCTTAATTTTGCCTTTTAGAGTTGGAGCCTCCACTGCCTCAACCAGATGCTGAATGTCAAAAAGCAGAGTGTCTGTTTGATGAACTGGAGGACAACAGGAACTTTGCGCGACCCAGGGTAAGATAAATACCTTCCACATCAGAGATCTCTTCCTTCTCTCTTTCTTAATACACAGCATATGCACACATACACACATTTCTGTTATCTTTTTCTTTTTTTTCTTTTTCTCTTACCTTAAAAAACAAACAAACAAAAAAACCACCCCATATGGAATCTGTTTTCTCTCTTAGCAGCAGCACTCAAAAGCGTCTTTCCACATCATTGTGTAACACACTTTTAAATGAAGTAGTATTAAATTTTATGGACATACCATAATTCATTGAACCTATCCCCTATTGTTGGACATTTAGGTTGTCTCCAGAGTGTTGTTATTTTCTTTGCTATCTTAGTCGTTAAGATGGGCCAAGCTTCTGTAGCAAATAGACCCAAACTGTAATGGTTCAGACCAGGAGTGGTTTGTGTCCCTCTGTCCAGCAGCCCAGGGTGGGCATGCCTGTCAGTACTTTACTGTCATGCCTGTCAGTACTTGACCTTTGCATGGTCAAGGCCAGGTCGCCCTGTCCAGGTTCTGTTCTACAGAAACAGACAAGAGCTTGGGAGGCCTGGAAGTGGCACTTGTCCCTCACTCACATTTTAGTGGGAAGGACTTGGTCACATGGCCCCAGCTAGCTGCAGGGGAGGCTGGGAAATTTGGTCTAGTGGGCGACCTGGAAGAGGAGGTGATGGGCTCTGGTGGAAGGCTGCCAGGCACTGCTGCAGTCTACCCTTTGCCACCAATACCTACACAGACCCTCTTTCCGCACACCACCACACTGCCTCCAGCCCCAAGGCTGCAACCACAGCCCATGTAGTCACTCATCCACCTCAAAGACCAAGATTTCCAGGTGCCATGCAGTCCTTTCTCTAAGACTAGGAATGGCTTCTCTGACTTACACACATGGAGAGGAGCAAGATAGCTACCACAACTCCCATTCAGAAAAGAGACGTGTTCCTGGTCCATTGCAGCAACAGAGTCCCTCGGCAGCACTAGGACAACTTCTGCCCTGGCTGAGGGGGACATTCCTCCTTGAAACCCTGATTCTGCCCCCTGGGAGTCTCCTCCTTGTCCGTTACCCCACTTGGTCATAGGGGAGGCAGGCAGCCTTCACAGCCCACTGAGAGCAGTTTGGGCTTACAAAGGCTATCATGTCTTAAGGCTTCCATGGGCTATTGTAGACCAGACTCATTTTTCTCTGATAACAGGGTTCTCTCAAACACCGACAGGCTTCCTATCTCTTTACTCCCTGTCAGTCCCGTTGCCAGTAACCACATCCAAATTTCTTCCCTGGATGAAGCCTTAGGTTGCCTTATTTTTTTGCATCCTCGTCCCACGCTCAGCTCTCTCAACCTGATTTTCGCAACAAGATTGGATCCTCCTTTTTGGCTTAATGAGAGGCCCTTGTTGTTCAGAGCCTTACAGCCTCCCTTTGGCTTTTCCATGTCTGGGCAGTCTTTAATCCCCAAACACTCCATTTCATCCCATCGGACCTGCACACATGCCAGTTCTCACCTGCTAACAGCAGCAAGGAGCCACCCATACACAGGAACATTCTAACTGTCCCCACAACTATAGGCTAAGTAAGTAATCACACTGTTGGTCTTCCAGGTTATCACAGGCAGCGGGGTAACAGAGGGCCTCATGAGTGCCCAGCCTTCTGTGTCTGTTGGCCCTTCCACATAGCTTCTGAGCCAGTGCTATATGCTCCCTATGTTAGGTTTTGGCTTGGGTGGCACCATTTCCAGCTCCCCCCTGCACAGACTTTCTGCTGCTGTACCCTCATCCCTGCAAGCGGTCCTCCGAGGTTAGGTAGGGCCCTTGCAGGATGCCCCAAGTCCAGTTCCCTTCTTCAGGGTCTACTTCTGGCCTCAGGGAAGCACACCTTTGTCCTGCCACATGTAGGAGGACAGCCCACTTCTGCAGTGGCCCAGCTGGCTGCTGTTGGGTAGCCCCTCCCAAACTCTTGACTTTCTCACTCTATTCTCGGTCCCTGACACGTCAGCCTCTTCTCTACATTCTCTGCAACACACCCAACCAGGCCCACCACTCTGAAGAACAGCCCCTCACCATCTCCTGACCAGTCCTGTAACTTTCCTCACATTATACCCTTGAAGCAGGTGAAGGGCTGGGTGGTGGGTGGTCATATGACAAATCTGTATGTCTTGCATTCATTGTCTGGCAGCCCCTGGTGTCTTACTTTAGGCCTCCTGGCAACTCTCAGATGATGGAGTTGTCTGGGATATGTCTTGTAACCTACAGATATATCCTCATAGGGGCACAAAAGCTCATAAAAGGATGTTTATTAAAGTAGTATTTTTATTGTTATAATGCACATACCATAAAATTTACCATTTAAAAATGTTCCATTTGGTGGTTTTTAGTATATTCACAAGGTTGTGCAATTTTCACCACTATCTAATTTCAGAATGTTTTCATCACTCCAGAAAGAAATAGCGTGCCCATTAATAATCACTCCCTTCCCAAACCTCTGGCAACCACTAATCTTTCTGTCTCTATGGGTTTATAACAATTTTTTAAAATTGAAAAATAGTACATATACCGGAATGTCTCCAAGTCATAAATATACAGCTTGATAAATTTTTGAAAACTGAACATAGCATATAACTCAAGAAATAGAATGTCACCAGCCCCCCAAAGCAAGCCTCCTGCTCACTTATTAGCCCCTCCCTGCCCCCAGAGTAATTACCATTCTGATTTCCAGTAGCCTGGATTAGTTTTACCTGTTTTTTTAATTTATATAAACTATATCCTTAAATATTAAGTATGTTTGTGTGTAGCTTCTTTCAGTCACCATTATGTTTGTGAGATTTGTCCATATTGTTACATTTATAGGCAGTTCTGATTTGCTATACAGTATTGCATTATATGAATATACCACAATTTATCTATTGTATTGCATATGGGTACTTGGGCAGTTTGCAGTTTGGGGCTACTGGGTACTTCTGCTATGTTCTAGTATAGTGCGTGTCTTTTGGTGAACTGAGATATGCACTTCTTTTTATTTTTAATTAAAATATAGCTGACAGACTATTACATTAGTTTCAGTACAACACAGTGATTCGACATTTATATACCTTATGAAATGATCACCTCAATATGTCTAGTAACCATCTGTCACCCTGCAAAGTTATTACCATGTTATTAATCATATGCCCTTTGTATACATTGTATCTCTGTGACTTATTTTATAAGTGGAAGTTTGTACCTTAATTCCCTTCACCTGTTTTGCCCATCTCTCACCCCCGCCCCTCTGGCAACCATCACTTTGTTCTTAAGTCTAGAACATATCTGTTTCTACTAGATATGCATTTCTATTGGGTATATACCCAAGAGTAGAATTGACAGCATGTGAATGTATTCAACTTTAATAGATATTGCCTGACAGTTTTCCAAAGTGATTGTCCCATTTACTGGCCCCTCAGCAGTATCTGAAAGTTCTGGTTGCTTTACTTCCTGGCCAACTCTTGATATTACCTGTCCCTTTCATTTTAACCATCCTGGTGGTATCTCATTGTGATTTTTTAATTTCTATTTTCCTTAAGATTAACAAAGTTGTACATCTTTTTATATGTTTGTTAGGCATTTAGGTATCATTTTTAATGAGATCTGTTCAAGTATTTTACCCATTTTTCTACCGGGTTTTCTTTTTATGATTGACTTGTAGTTCTTTATATGTTCTAGAAATAAGTCCTTTTTCAGATGTACCATATTTCCCCATGGATAAGACACACCCTTTTTCAAAAAATTTGGGGTCTGAAAACTGCGTGTCTTATACAGTGGTTATAGATTTTTTGTACTTGCATTTGACAGTGATGAGGAGTTGTATGAATTTTATGATGAATAAAACTCGAGTTCAATAGCTTTATGTAATACATTTTTTTTTTCAAATTTCGGGACCCAAAATTCAGGTGTGTCTTATACATGGGAGCGTCTTATACATGGGGAAATATGGTATGTAATGCAGATTGTTTTCTCCCACTTTGTGGTTTGCCAAACAAAAATGTTAATCATAAAAGCAATGGAAACAACTCAACGTCCAGCTGAAGGGGACAGGTTGAATTAATAACATAAAATAAAATACTATGGGGACAGCCGGTTAGCTCAGGTGGTTAGCGTGCTAGGCACAGTGCTCGTAACACCAAGGTTGCCAGTTCAATTCCCACATGGGGCACTGAAGTGCACCCTCCACAACTATATTGAAACAACTACTTGATTTGGAGCTGATGGGTCCCGGAAAAACACACTGTCCCCCAATAAAAAAAATTTTTTTTAATTACCATTTAAAAAAAAATACTATGAAAATCCGTATGTGCTAATATGAAATAATTTGCAAGACATAGTAAATGAAAACTGTAAGGTGCTTCATTTGTATACTAAAAAGAATATAAATTTTCTGGAGGATACAGAAAGGACTGTCATTGTAGCTGACTCTGGGGATCACAGCTGCCTATTTGGGAAGAAATTCTTTTCTGTTAACCCTGGCATGCTGTTTAAATTTTTACTCTGTACATATTAGCTATTTCCCATCAATTCTTAAAATCTAAATAAGAAATAAATGTGATGGTTTGATGTTAATAAAATGGAGTGGTCTGGTAATCACATGCTTTTGGTGGTGGTGCTTTCCTGCAGTGCCCTAGATGAGGCCACCTATGAAAAACTGGCAGAGGAGACACTGGACTCTTTGGCAGAGTTTTTTGAAGACCTTGCAGACAAACCTTACACATTTGAAGACTATGATGTCTCCTTTGGGGTACGTCTTCACTTATTTTTACTTTTCTGTTTCCTCCCTAAGAATTTTAGCTCACTAAAGAATTCCCCTCCAGAGGCCGGCCGAATGGCTCAGTTGGTTAAGAGCTCGCTCAAGAGTTTGAGCTCTGAGCAACAGCGGTTCGAGGCCAGCCCGAGCTGAGTAGCCGCTAAGCTGCCAATAGGTAGCAGGATGGCTCAGCTAAAAAAAAAAAAAAAAAAAAAAAAAAATTCCCCTCCAGGAGAGTTAAGCATCCAGCAGCGTGCGGTTATGGGTAAGACCAAAAACCTAGGGTTCACATTCCAGCCCTGCGCCACCTGCTTTATGAGCTTAAGCAAGTCACTCAGCCTCTTTTATCCTCATTTTTGCTTCAAAATACAGATTCCCCAGCTTTACTCAACAGCCATAAAGGTAAAGCAGAAAGGGGCGCAGCATGTGTGTGTCTCATCGAGCAGGCCTGGGGAACACGGAGCTAGAACGCAGTCCTTAAGCAGAGTGAGATACTGCCCAAGACGTACCCAGACTACACAGACCTGGCCCCAGTCCTGGGAGATTCTGATACAGTAGGGCAGGGTACATTCAGAGGAAGCATACTTTTGAAAAGCTCACCTAAGATGTTAATGTGCGTTCCTGGGTCCCACCCCTAGGAATTTGTATTTAATGGGCCTGGGGTGTGGCCCAGGCAAAGTGTTGGGGTTTTTTAAGTTTTTAAAATCCCCACCCCAGGTGATTCTAATATGAAGCTTGGGTGACAACCTCTGGCCTAGATGAAACTTGAGCCCCAGATTCTGGAAGCCAAGGGAGTGCAGGTCCCATCGACTGGCCACCAGGTGGCAGACGTGAGCAATGAGCCACCTTTGGATTTAGAATTAATGCTTTGGCTTTAGGGAGCAGTTCTTTTTCGCCAGTGGGAGAAAATCCCCTGCAGAGGTTAATCCTCTAGACAGCAATTAATTAATACCAGGAAATGTCATGAAGTGTGCATGTTTGATGAAACCGTGGAATTATTTAGGACAACCAGCTGTCAGGCTAAAGCGATAGAAATGCTGTTGGATATTGCTATTGGGGTCCTGGGTAGAGAAGGACTCCCTCAGATGGAGCAGGCAGCAGAGCCTTGGAGGTGTCAAGCCTGGTTGTAGGGCAGTGAGGAATTTGGTAAAACTAGAGGTAACAGGCAAGAAAGGAATGAATGCCTTCCAGGTGGCTTCAGTGATTGCTGTTCGCAGCAGAAAATGCAGCAGTGACTGGGCAGGGCTTTAGACGTTCTTATGCAGCCAGCCTCAGAGCGCAGAGCTCTCTGGGAGCCATTACCAACTGGCCTGGCCAACTTGACCATCTGTGAGATGATTACAGCTGGGGAAGTTACAGGTCTCCCCTCTCCCTGCCTCCCTGCCAGAGGCTGTACTAGAGGGAAGCCAAGTCTCAGGCTAAACTGTGCCACATGCAAACATATTAACGTGCCACAAGAACACTCACACCACCTGTTCTTATAGGATTGGTGAAGCCCCACCTTGACCCAAGTACTTTGCATAAATGCTTCATTTGAAGCAATTGTGCCAGGATTCTAGCAGCTGAATTCTGTGTACCTTATGAAACCAGCAACAAAACCTTTTGCTCATTGGTGGGTCACAGGGCCTTAGCTGAATCCTACCTCTGGTGTCTCTCTGCAGAGTGATTCAGCTGCTGGGCTTTCTAGATCCTGTAACACATTCCTGCAAGGAAAGGGGCACCTGTTTCTTTCCTAAGTCAATCCATATACCTTGAGTATCATTCTACTCACCCCAAAAAATTATTTCTAGCAAGTCATTTGCTAATTAGGAAATTCTTTAGTGTAGATATGGAAAACTAAAGGCATGTAGTACCTGCCTCTGTAATTTGAACTTCTGATTAAATACTTAGAAATGCTAAGTATCTACCCTGGGGTGTGAATTCCTCCTTAGAGTCCTTCAGGTGCTTTACTTGAGCTTTGTTGGAGGGCATTCTTTCCCTGCCTTCAGGGTTGTGGGGGAGGAAAAAACTTTACCCTGCTAGGTTTAATAATTAAATCTATATAAGATTAACAATAGGAAATAACCAAATTTAATTACATATGTATGTATGGGAACCCCACATACATTAGAGGTTTCAAAGACAGAAAGTTACAATGAGGTATATGTGGCATTCTGAGCTAAAGATGAGATAAGATGCCTTGGAGTCTCAGAGGGGAGGAAGGTCATTGCAAGACGATAAGAAGAGCAAATGCTAAGTGGTTAGAAGTTTGCCCTGCCGTACAGATAGGTCATAAAAAGTTATCTCTGGTAATAACTTTCATTGTGGGCAAGGCCCCAAATTTAAATTCTTTAAGGGAGAGCTCAAAGTTTCTCTTGGGCTTGCAGGGTCTCCATCTCCTTCAGCTCAAAATAATTCACATGCCAAAGTGGCACAGTTTGAGGAGACGCCTGTTCTGAACCCCTGCAGGGCCCAGTTAGATGTTACCTCCTGTGTGAAGCCCTCCTAGATGCCCCAGGCAGACACCACCAGTCCTCCCTTGCCCCACACTCGGAGAATGACTGTGGAGCACTGATCACCCTGTATTGTTGTTGTCCGTTTACACATCAGCTCCCATGGCCAGACTGAGTTTCTTGGCAGCAGGGGCATGTCCATTCTTGTTCGGTATTCCCAGGGCCTGGGACACTGCCAAGTAATAAAAATGTTGATTCACTGTGTAAATGAAATGGGGCCCACTACTTTTCTAAAACACATTTTCATTGATGCTGCTCAGCATTTCTAGTTGTTTTACCAAGTAAACCACTGGTCAAATCAGCAAATGACAGCAGTAATCCAGATACACCCAGGAACACATTAGTTATTGGTTTTTTAAGTGAGATTTGCTTGTTACCATGTTGTTCATTCACTAAGTTGTTGGCATATTACTGCTGTAGAGCACAGGTTTCTAACCTTTTTTGGGTCAGGACCTCCTGTAAGAACCTGACCACTCTAGACCCTCTCCCAAGAAAAACTTCCCCACACATCCATGAGCATAGTTTCAGCTTCAGGGTAGGGGCTGTTTGCAGGCCCCTGAAAACCACCTCTGGGTCTCAAGTTATGGACACTTGCTCAGAGGCAGCATTTATTGGAGATGGAGATAGAGGGTGTGGCTGAGCACCCTGGGCATGTATGTTCTTTTCAAGAGCCCTTAAGCGATTATCTAACTTCTGTGAGTGGCCGGTTCTCCAGCTGTGACATTCCTCTACTTCTCTGGTATTATATTAGGATTAAATACGACAAAATAAGTGCTTCATGTTCATTAGTCTTATCCCTTAAGGGAAGTTGGTGTCTATATGTGGGAAGCCACGTATACGTGAAATCCCGTAATTTAATATCCCACCCCATATGTCTATTTATACAGATCAGCTGGTGACAACAGAAACTGCCATTTTTGCCTCTGTGTGTATAGGGCTGATATTGATTGGCGGGAATTAATAAACCTACCCAAGTCTGTTCTGATCCCTGCCCATGTCTCAGCAGCTGCTAAATATTTTGACTATCTCTACCCTCTCACTCCCCTCCCCCGCACTGAAGTCTGTCCACACTTCCAAAATAGACTTAGGCTGCCACGTAAGGAATACTAATGATGAACAAAGCACCCTCCTCAGCTGGCCTATTGCAGAGAGTTCCAAAAGCAGGAAGAACTGGTGAACCAGTAAGGCAGCTCGTTTCCTTCCACCTCTTGCTGCTTTCCTTTGGAAACAGCTTCAAGCTCCATGGGGAAAAAATCTAATTACACACAGTGAACAGGAAGCGGGGCAGTGAGTGTTGAGACTTTCTGCCTTGCATAACCTTGCCCTTAGCTTTGGCACTTGTTACCCCAGTGCCTGGTTATCATCTGGTCCATTCATTCCTCCACAAATGTATTTTGTATCCATCCAGTATTTTGCACAAAGAAAGGATGTGCCAGACACTGAAGACGATAGGGTGGACAGACAGATCTGCTCTTGGGTGCTTAAAGTAGTGGAGGGTCGGGGGCAAGTGACCAGCCAGGAAGCCAACATCACAGATGTGATGAGGAAAGCATGGAAGGCTGTGGGGACACGGACAGGCCCTGGCCACCGCTGAGAGGCATCAAGTACCCTTCCCAGAGGCCCCTCAGGTGGGACCTAGAGCAGAGGAGTTGCTGGTCTTGTGCAGGGAGGGAGCAGACCACGGAGAAAGTGCCAGGTGGAGGAAGCAGCTTGGAACCTGTGCATCTAGAAGGATTCTTGTGGTGGTCTTATTAGTATGCTTTTTGTTACTGTGTGGCCTGTTCCCTGGAGTCACTCAGATTTGGGGTTGGAAAAAGTAGATTTTGGCTTTCACTGATTATATCTGCCATCCCCTGATTTGAGCTCATGTTCGAAGGCATGATGGTGACCAGGAGCCTGTGCGGGACCCTGAGCACCCGTCAGCCCCTCTATCCTTGCACTTAGTCTCTGAAGGAACAGGACAGCTGTTGTCCTGAGGGAGCAGGCTGGTTGATGAGACTTAGAACCTGCAACCCGAGACCCAGCCCCCTGCCTTTCCTGCTGCATCACGCGCCTCCCCGAGTGTAGGGAGCACCATACAATGGGGCAGGTAAGGGCCACAAATAGGTCAAATTAGAAACAATTATGTCTTGATTCCAAGCCTGATATCACTGGGAAAAATAAGCTAAACACTGTATGTATGCGGAAGAAAAAATATGGAGTGATGGGCGGGCCGAGTGGCTCAATTGGTTAAGAGCTCGCTCAAGAGTGTGAGCTCTGAGCAACAAGGTCGCAGTTTCGATTCCCTGTCTGAGCTGAGCTGCCACTGAGCTGCCAACAGATGGCAGGATGGCTCAGCTAAAAAAAAAATGCAGAGTGCCTACTAATTAGGTTCAGGGTTTATTTGGGGGATGACAGAAATAGTCCAGAATTAGATAGTGACGATGTTTGCACACTTTATGCAAACATTGTGAAATATTAAAAACTACTGAATTACACAATTTTAAGAAATTTTTAAAGAAATGAAATGTATTTCTACCAAAATAATAAAGGTGAGGTTTCAGGAAAATTAAAAAAAACATCAACTTATGTACAGTATGATCCTAGATCTTCTAAAAAATGCATTTAAAAACTGGCAGCCAAGCCTTTTGGCTCTCTGAGCAGCACCATGGTTTTCGGCAAGAATAAGTGCCTTACGAAGGGCAGCACAAAGGGAGTCAAGAAAAAAGTCTTTGACCCATTTTCTAAGAAATAGTGGTATGATTAGTACCAGCTATGTTCAGTATAAGAAATATTAGGAAAACACTAGTCACAAGAACTCAGGGAACCAAAATCACATCTGATGGTCGCAAGGGTCGTGTTTGTTAAGTTAACCTAACTGATCTGCAGAATGATGAAGTTGCATTTAGAAAATTCAAGTTAATTACTGAGGATGTTCAGGGCAAAAACTGCCTGACTGGTTTCCGTGGCATGGATCTTACCTGTAACGAAATGTGCTCCATGGTCAAAAAATGGCAGACCATGACTGAAGCTCATGTTGATATCAGGACTACTGATGGTTATTTGTTTTGTCTGTTCTGTTTTGGTTTCACTAAAAAACACAACAATCAGATTCAGAAGACCACATATGCTCAGCATCAACAGGTCCACCAAATCCAGAAGAAGATGATGGAAATCATGATCTAAGAGGTGCAGACAAATGACTTGAAAGAAGGGGTGGCCGATTGGCTTAGGTGGTTAGAGCACAGTGTTCATAACACCAAGGTTGCTGGTTCCATCTCCGCATGGGCCACTGAGCTGCGCCCTCCACGACTAGATTGAAACAATTACGTAACTTGGAGCTGATGAGTCCTGGAAAAACACACTGTTCCCCAATAATAATAATTTAAAAAAAGACTTGAAGTGGTCAATACATTGATTCCAGATAGCATTGGAAAAGACATAGAAAAGGCTTGCCAATCTATCCGCCCCATGATGTCTTTGTTAGAAAAGTCAAAATGCTGACGAAGCCCAAGTTTGAATTGGGAAAAGGCATGGAAGTTCATGGTGAAGGTAGCAGTCCTGCACAGGCTACTGGGGATGAGACGGGTGCTGAATCTGAGCGAGTGGACGGATATGAGCTCCCAGTCCAAGAATCTGTTTAAACAAATAAAACCTGTTCGTGATGTTTTCTAAAAATAAAATAAAAACTGGCAGCCGATACTTGAGAGTGAACAGCTCGTACCACTGATTAGTGGGATTGAGAGAAGAGTTCTGGAAAAAAGTGGATGGAACGAAGAGCACCTTTTAAACCCAGCAGACCAGGATTTAAGATCAGCTTGGCCAGTTACTAAGTATTCTTTATTACTCTGTCCCTCAGTTGTCCTCCCCTGTAAAATTGGGGTGATGATTTCCACCTCCGATGGTTATGGTCAAGGTAGAATCAATTTTACACAAAGTGTGAAACAGTGCCTGGCACACAGTAGGAACTGAAGAGTGGTTAATATTTTTATTGATGTACTCACATTATTTACCTAATCTGTATTTCCAGTGTCTCTATAATTTCTGTGTCTTTTTTAATCAGAAAAAACAGTTATTAAAATAACCCATGAAGGTCCTCCCCATCCTATGCCTAGTACTTATACTATTATTGGTACTTTCTCCACATTTTCAATAGTTCTTGTGTTCGTGGACCCAACATAAAATGTTCTCAGAACCATTCAAAGCCCCTTGCTTGGAGGGGCTGTAGAAGGGACTGAGGAAGCCACCGCGTGTGTCTGCAGGTCGTGCACGGGCTGGGGAACAGGAGAGGCTTCGCTGTTCACCAGCTCCAATAAAGGGAACCCAGCTGCGTAGCTGCTGCTGTATTACCCTGCGTACTCTAAAGAGACCTCAGGCCTTGAGAGTAAAGGCCTCCTTTGTTGAAAGTGTTTTCAAATTTCAATGAGCATTTATCGAGCAAAGTTGGACCAACTGGTCTTTTAAAGAATTCAAGGCTCCTGTAGAGGAAAATAAAGCTGGAGAGACGCATCTGAGAAGCTTATGAGACGTGGGAAGGTCTGGAAATAAACACCTAGTGTGAAGTGTCTGTTTGCCATGAGCAGACTGAGGCTACTGCTCTGCTAAGACAAGTAAAGCAGGTGGTTTGATTACTTCTTTCTTGCCTTTTTTCTTTTTTTGGTAATGAACTTGCACTGTCCAATGTTTAGGCCGATGTGGTACTCCAGGAGAGTTGGTTTCTGCATTTGTCAGTGTCCTGGCTGGTAATTCACAAGGAGCTATTGAAAATGTGGAGAAAGTACCAATACTAATGTAACTGATAGGCATGGGAGGGGGGGACCCTATTGGGTTTTTTTTTTTTTATTGGGGAATTGGGGGGATGGGAACAGTGCTGGGGAATTGGGGAAAGGGGAACAGACAAGTTGCTGTCGTTTTGTTCTTCAATCTAGTTGTGGAGGATGTTGCTTCACTGGCCCAAGTTGGCACCATCATTGCGCTCTTCTCTGGCGAGGCAGATCAGTCGCCAGCTTCTGGACGGCCGCTCACTGCGGCTGCTGGCCGCTCACGCTGGCTGCTGGCCACACACAGTAGCCCATGGCAATCCACTGCCACAGGGACTGCAGCCTACGCCGTCGCCGGCGACTCATGGCAGCCCAGCTCCAGGTTGAGCTGTTGTTCAGCATCTTAGCTGTGGAGGGCAGTGTCACTGGCCCTCATATGTGGGATCCGAACCGGGGCCCTCTGGCATCCCAAGCGAGTTCTTAACCATCGCGCCACTCGGCCGGCCCGGGTTGTTTTTTTAATAACCTTTTTTTCTGATTAAAAAAGGCAGCATTCAGGATGCGGACCCTCCCATTTTCCAGCTGGAATGCCTCAGACAAGCCACTTAGCGCTGTGTTTCTGTTTCCTCATCTCTGGAGGGGAAAGGATCCCTCTCACCTTGCCAGCCTCTCAGGGAGCGAGGAAAAGCGTTATGAGATATGAGTGTTGTGGTAAATCACAGCTGATTCTGAGGGCAGTGTCCCTTCTGTGTTAACCCCTATGTCTAAACACTGAATTAAAGATATATCTTTATGATGTATGTTGTATACTTGTATAAATGCAAAGTATTTACATACAATAAAATATGAAGCAATTATGACGAAGTGATGACTTTGTCTTACTTTATTTACCTCATGCTTTTTTCTACCTGCTCCACTAGAGTGGTGTTTTAACAATTAAACTGGGTGGAGATCTAGGAACCTACGTGATCAACAAGCAGACCCCAAACAAGCAAATCTGGTTGTCTTCACCATCCAGGTATGTTCAGAAATCAAAACCTCTCATTGTTAAGCTTGTTTGAAGCATAACATTTTGGACCATTTAAGAAGCGTCCCCCTTGTGTGTTAGTATTTATGTAAGTGGCACTTTCCTGGCGTTTGACAGCATGTCTCATTCTCAGTAGGAAATTTGACTCTCTGTGTGTAACTTCTGTCTGGTGATCATTTGGCTGCTATAAGCAGATACTGGGTTGTTAACAAGATCCGAAATGAAAAGTGTACCACTTTTCAGAACCCGGCCTAGACAGTTTTTCTCTCTCACATCATTGGCCTGCCTTTTAAAAAGCCCCTTTGGATATCACAGCATCTGAATAAGTTGCACTTTGTCTTCAAAGCAAGTTAAAGTTTGACCCCTAGTTTGTTTTGAGCATCTCAGTTAAAGGTTAGTTAAATTCCATTTGCAGAGTTGGACTGTGTGCTCTGTGGAGGTGAGGGTGTTTAAGCTGCTATTATTCCATATTTCATTCCTCCTGCCTTTTCCATTGATGTGTTTTTAATCTGGTAGAATAGATTGTGTTGGAGATCGCCTGTGTTGCATCTGCAGGCCTGAGAACATGCAGGCAGACAGGGTCCCTCATCATTTGGCTGCTGTTGAAGAAAATAAGAGAGACGCCCACAAAAAGCTTAGGCCAACTTTTGTGGGTCATTTACTAGCACTTCCAAAGAGAACATATTGACTAGGAATTGGGAAAGGCCCAAATATAACCACCCCTGGAATTCTTTGTAAGCCTAATGGTATATGCATTTTTAAAACATTTAACTGTTCCCTGCCCCAACGGTTAATATTATACTGTTTGTCAAATAAATAGTATTTGTTCATCCCAACCTCATCTAGGAAGTATGTTAGAATTCAACTAAAACAGCTCCAGAAATCACTGTCATTTCTAGCAAGACCCTTATTCACAAATTGTACTGCTTTTTAGACTCAGCTTATTTGAGGGGTTTTACCCTGTGTGGGCTAGTTAAGCCTGCACTCTCTGCCTCAAACTGTTGTTCTCACCCTCATGAATAGAGTTCAAATGTTTTCAGGTCTTGAGAATTGTTCTGTGAATTGTTCCAGAAGATAAATTGTGCAATTATTCTTAACTAGAAAGACCCTAAGATAATTCAAATATATGCCTCATTTAGCATTACTGTCTAGAGCTTCACTCCAGTCAGTTCTCGGCGGTAACATCTGTGGAATCAGCGTTTCTTCCGAAGGGCTGTGCTCTGAGTACTGTGTGTGTTTTGTCTTGCAGTGGACCCAAGCGCTACGACTGGACTGGGAAAAACTGGGTGTACTCTCACGACGGCGTGTCCCTCCACGAGCTGCTGGCCGCGGAGATGACTAAAGCCTTGAAAACCAAACTGGACTTATCTTCTCTGGCCTATTCCGGAAAAGACACTTGATGCCCAGCCTAATTCTAAGGACATTAAAAACCATAAAGCCAAGACCTCAGCTTTGTTCTGCTGTGGAATGTCTAGTTTGTTCCATTCCTGCTTTAGAGGACAGTTTCATTGTGCGTAACAGCTCTGTGCAAAGAATACGTCGCCTTTTAATTTTCATAGGGTTTTTGGATTTATTGTCTGGCTTCCTCCTTCGCACGATATCCCTTATTTTTATGTCTGTATACCCATACCGTTTTATATAACCTTTCAACAAAGAAAAATAATAAGGAAAGGTGCTGAGAGGAGAAACAAGTTGGCTTCACTATTCATTCTTTGAAGGACTTACTGAAAATGCATGAAGAGCAGCCGGCCCACATCACCATTCTGTCTCAAAATGAGACTCATTAATGAGTAGCCTAGAAATGTTCCCACGCCTCTTGAAAATGTAAAAACTCCCAAGTCCTTTAGTATTGAAGAGTCAGCGGCAACTCAGGAATTCTGAAACCAACGACCATTCTCTGTGTGCTTTGTGTTTGCCAAGGTGTAGCCTGCAAGGGCTGAGTGGAGGTGTGGTGCTGTTTCTCCCACATACACGCACATATGCACACACACGCATTTCAATATTGTGTGGGTGTGTGTACATAAACATACATATACATATATATATATATATATATATATATATATATATATATATATATAACTTTTTAAATTTAAAGGTCGGTATAGAATTAGCTACTGCAACACAGGTCTGGGAATGCAAAACATCTCCCAAAGACGAGGGTGGGGAAAAGGCTTCTCTATGAGCTCGTGGATGTTGTATAATAAACTCGGTAATGGAGCTGAGGGGGCGCTTTGTAAATGGTGAAGGGCCGCATACATGAAAGACACGTTTGTGTTAAGGCAAAGAGCCCCGGTCTACGCTTGGCTCAGCCCAAAGTGCGGCCTGTCCCTGGGCAGAGCTCACGAGCCCCCCCGGACCTGTCTTCCCCGTGTGTTGAACGGGACAGTTGGACTGATGGAGTATCATTCATTCCCAATCCAGACGTTGAATTTTCCTCAGGCAGCTTAACAGGCTGGTTTTATTTTCCTCTGGTAGATGAGGGGGTGACTGAGCAATTTTTTTTACCTGTAGAAGTAAATACATGGCTATTATCGGAATTACTCAGATTTCTGTTGAATTCATGTTCAAATAATAACCATCCTTTATTGTTCCCGTACTGTGCTAAGTTTATGCTATAGACTGAATGTTTATGTTCCCCCAAAGTTCAGACGCTCAATCCTTATCCCCAAAGTGATGGTACTAGAAGGTGGGGTCTTTGGGAGGTGATGAGGTCTTAAGGGCTGAGCCCTCATGAATGAAATCAGTCCCCTTATAAGAGACCCCAGAGAGCCCCCCCCCCCCCAGCCCTTCCACCATGTGAGGACACAGCTGTCTGTGAACAGGAAGTGGGCCCTTACTAGACACTGAACCTGCTGGGGCCTCCATCTTGGACTTCCCAGCCTCCAGAACTGAGGAATAAATTTCTGTTGTTTTTGTTTGTTTTTTTCTTTTTGTTTTTTGTTTTATTATTTTTTATTGTGAAATACACATTTTTTTATTAGACAGCATAAATACATAACTACAATATTGCCACAGGGACATGAAAGACAGTTCGAGTAATATAATTAATAATGTTGTAAATATTTTGTAGGGCGTCAGATAGTCACATGTCTTGCTAGGGAGACCGCATCATGGATGGGGTAGAGGCTTGATCACTGCACTGTACACTTGAAGCTGATGTATAATATTGTATGTCAAATTTCTGTTGTTTTAAACCATCCAGTCTGTGGTATTCTGTTACAGCAGCCTGAATGGACTAAGACAGCCTGCTACACTTGATGACCTCATTTTAATACTTATTCACTTGCAGGTACATTAAAACTCATCCAAAGTTACACTCCTGTTATTTCCTTAATCTTTTTTACAAGTTTATGCAAATGTGTAGCAAAGACTTCTGCAGTGGGTGAACCAGAAACATTCCATTATAGAAAAAACTTAAGCAGTATAAACAAATGTTAATGGGTATTTAAAATATTTCCTTTCTTCAGAAATAAAATTGTTTAGACTGGTGGAAATTTTAAGTGTGGTAGGTCAGGAACAGTGAGAAAATCATGCGTTGTGTGTGTGTGAATGCAAGTTTCATGGCACCTCACTTGGAGCTCAGTTAAATAGCACGCTCATCTATCTGGGACACAACCTAAAACGTAGGTGTCTAATCAGGCTGCTGTAACAGGAAAATGGAAGTTACGGAGCCTGTGCTCTTGATGCTTTCCTAGTGGGTCAGCCTTTCAGGCCTATTTACTTTACATACAATTCTAACTGGTTTATTTAGTTTCTAAGGCCCTGGGAGATTCCGGTTCAGGCAGTGAACACTGCAAGCACAGGAACAGCCACGGGGGTTGAGAAAAGGGGTGGGGGGTGGGGGGCGGCAAATAAGAATGCTCTGACAAACTGGAAGAGCACCACCACGGCGCACCAGTAGCCCCAGGCACCTCAGACCTTGGAAGCATCACATTTATGGTATCACCCACGTTAAGGATGGGTTTTCAGGAAAATGTAAACACTTCAGTATAACAAAAGAGACGAGAAAATGTGTAACATAATTTTAGAAAGCTTTCAATTATGTGTAGCTTCCTGAGTGGATAGCTCCTTAGCCACTAGAAAATAAACTATTCAGAATGACTTATTTACCTCTCCCTGAAGATACAGAGAATCCCTGGGGTGTATAAAACAGAACCTGAGTTTTTTAATCAGGCTTTTTAAAACTTAGCCCAAACTCGGCCACTTACTTGTTTGTTGACACTAGCCTCAGTTTCCTCATCTGTAAAATGAAGCTATCTAACTAGTGCCTTGGCTCCCATGCAGAGCACTCAGTACATGACAAATATTATCACATGTGCAGCATAATTTCATATTCAAATTTGGAGTTTTCTCCCCACAGTATTATTTATGACATCCTTTATTCACCTCAAACTTAGTCAAAATGCTCATTTGTGACCTTGGTGATGGATTCGGATTCCCTAGAACAATTTTTCTTGCCTCCTTTTCAAGCTGCTCTGCCTGCAGCAGGAGGGAAATCGAGGGCCTTAGAGAGGATATGAGAGGTTATTTGGAAAACCATAGAAGAGGATGGGTGGATTCCTTCCGAAAGGGAGGAGAATCCAGACCTTTCCTTTCTTCCTGCTCAAAGAGGGGGCTGAGGAGAGCAATCGTTTCCTGGAGCCAGTAGCCACCACTGGTGGAGGGAAGTGGTCTCGGCAGGGAGGAAGTAGAGGAAGTTGGAACTAGGCATTACTAATTAATATCTCCTGCCTAACCCTTCACCCGCTTTTCACTTCCCCCCGAGACTGGCACTGGAACCAAGAAAAACCCCAGAGGTGGGAAGCTACACGGGCAGACGCTTCACACTTCAGTTGCTGGCTCTAGGGGTGTGTCAGTGACAAGGAGACCTGAAAGAAGAGAAATCGCTAGGGTGCCTTGAAAAGGAGGGGAGAGTCCCAGGGACTTTGGGAAGCAAGTCAATGACGGGAGGGCGGGAGACTTCAGGGCTGCATTTGGCTGCGATGTTACGAAGACGTTCTTCTCTAAGGTTGGGTACACCGGTTTAGAAGATGGGCCATTAAAAAAATAAACAGTGTTAATAATAGTAATCATCATGAGTGTCAGTAGTGTTGAATTTTTTCTGGAACCCTGTCCTGAGTTGCCTAATGCCCACAGAAGGAAAATAACAGTGTTTAGTAGCCACAAATTATAGGATCTGTGCACAAAGCTAGTGAGACGATGAGCTGGGGCTTGTAAATTGCTTTTGTTTTGGTCTTTCTAGATGTGTGTGTGTGTGTGTGTGTGTGTGTGTGTGTGTGCGCGCTCTCGCATGACTTACTCCCCCCCCCCACCCCAGGCTCTTCCTGATTTAAAAAAGAAAAAACTTTAAAAAGGTAGGAAGTGACAAACACCCTTGATGGATGTGTGTTTATGTTAAAAAAAAATTGGCTTAGTAAATTTAACTGAGACAAGGAAACTGTTAAGGGCAGTGTTTATACCTGTATTTAATATTTGTTTATTCAACTGACTTTTATTGATTGCCTATTTGATCCAAGCCACATGCTAGGTAGGATACAAAGGTGAACAGAGGCATTCCTTCCTCCCAAGGAAGCCATGGTCTCCCAAAAAGAAGTAGAAAGGTAAACGAATGAAATGCATTGTGAAAAGAGTGTACTACAGGCTCAGAGACCACCTCGTATTTATGCCAGCATATGCAGGATGGCTTTTTAAATGATAAAAGGTAGTACAGTATACAAACTGTTCTGCATCTTGGGTTCTGTTTTGTTTTTTCCTGTACAATATACCCTGGAGGTCATTCTACCTAGTAGCTGTGCATTTTAAATAGGTCCTCTGGTCCTAAGCAAGTGGTGGGTAGGAGGGATTAGAACAGTAGAGAGTGAGCCAGAGAGCAGAGTTAGGGAGGGGAGGTCCTGTTGTTGCGGCGTTTTCATGGTGTGATGCCCGGTTGGGAAGGGGAGGCCCCCAGGTTGGTGCTCCATCCATCTAGTGGAGATTTTACTCACCCTCTTGCATTTCTCTACTGTTTCTCTTGTAGAAGAGAAAAGCGGTGATGCTATACTGCTAGGGCAAAACCCAGAAGCTTTTTTATTTTATTTATACCTCACATGGTGGGCTAAGTGCTGGTGTTCAATAAGTCTCTGCTGATTTTCCACTAAATAGTGCAATAAATACAACTTATTGTAAGGCTTAAAATCTAGGTGTATAAGTCCATGGGAGAATGTTAAGCAACTCTGTACTTCCATTATGATGTTCTTAAGGGGGAAAAAAAAAAAAAATATATATATATATATATATATATTTTTTTAAGACCTTAAAAATTGTCATGCTTAGCATTTCCCAGCTTGTGTTCAACTCGGAGTCTATAATTCTATGTATCCATTTGGGAACAACTTTGATTTTGGTGATGAAATAAGTAAACAAACAAACAAAAAAACAAGATAAAACTGTTGATTTGGGAGAGAGCATAAAATTTGGGGAAAGGGATCTCTGAACTTTAAATTTTAAAGTGCTTTGTCCATGTGAATCATTATGTTGGGGTTATTACTGAACTACTTATCCCGCAAAGGCTTACCTTTTCTAATTGAAAGGATAATGTCCCAGGTCCTTATTCATGCCGGTATCTGCTATGCAATCCCATCAATTTGATGAAGAGCTGGAGGAACAGTTTTAGGCACCTAAGCTGGGTTCACTGTGCAAATAAAATGTGGCTGTGCCGGGGACACCAACTTGGGCAGAGTGGTGGCTAGCCAACATTTCACAAGCAGCTCTCCAAGGGGGCAGTGCCCTCATTTGTAGAGTTTACCCATTTCCATGGCGTAAATTTCCCTCCCATAGCTGGTAGGGTAACCAATTTGTTCTAGTTTGCCTGGAACTTTCCCAGCTTTAGCACTGAAAGTCCTGAATCCCAGGAAACCCCTCATTTCCCAGGAAACAGGGTGGTTGTTCACTTAAATGGCTGGTTTCAAGCTGCCAACATGACCTCACTAAACGTGGACCTGGGACGCGATTGTGCGGGCCCCAGCACACCACTGCCTGGGGGGTTCTTGGCCTATTAGAGGGGTGTTAGCATGGCCATGTTGTTGTTCATATCATCCCTCAGTTTATGACCACCCCTATATTGGTTTCCTAGAGCTGCCATCACAAAGTATCACAAACTGGGTGGCTTTAAGCACAGAAATTGATTGCCTCATGGTTTTGGAGGCCAGAAGTCCAAAAATCAAAATGTGGGGAAGGTACTCTTTTGATGGCTCTAAGGGAGAATCTGTTTCATGACTTTCTTTTAGCTTCTGATCATTCCTTGGGGCTTGTAGCTGCATAACTCCAATTTCTACCTCCACTGTCACTTGGCATTCTTCCCTCTATGTCTCTTTGTCTTCACACGACCATCGTTTTAAAAGGACACCAGTCATATTGGATTAGGTATCCATGTTCCTACTCCAGTAGGACCTCATCTTAATTTAACTAATTACCTCTGCAATGACTATATGTTCAAATAAATTCACATTCTGAGGTACTATAGGAAGGTCTGCAACATCTTTCTTTGGGGGGACACACACTTCAACCCATAACAACTCCCTCTACCAATTTTATGATGACCCTAATTACTAGGTCTTGACTCACTGTTTTAGAAATATAGGAGTTCTTAAACTTTAATCTGTTTTAAATATTTTGCTATATACATTTGTAACTGAAGACATACATACATATATACACACATACATAAGATTTGCCAATTGTAGAATCCTCTGACTCCATTAAAAATGTTTTGTTAGCAATCTACAGATTCAACACAATCTCTATCAAAATACCAATGACATTTTTCACAGAACTAGAACAAGTAATCCTAAAATTTATATGGAACCGTAAAGGACCCCCAAAAACCATGGCAATCTTGAGAAAAGAACAAAGCTGGAGGTATCACACTACCTGATATCAAACTATACTACAAGGCTATAGTTTGGTACTGGCCTTGCTATGGTACTGGCATAAAAACAGACACATAGCTCAATGGAAGAGAATAGAGAGCCGAGAACTAACTCCATGCCTACATGGTCATTTAATCTGTGACAAAGGAGGCAATGAGGTAAAGACAGTCTCTTCAATAAATGGTGTTGGGAAAACTGGACAGATACATGCAAACAAATGAAACTAGACCACGTCCTTACTCCATGTACAAAAATAAACTGAAGGGCCGGCTGAGTGGCGCATTGGTTAAGAACTGGCTTGGGACGCCAGAGGGCCCCGGTTCAGATCCCACATATGAGGGACAGTGACACTGCCCTCTACAGCTAAGATGCTGAACAACAGCTCAACCTGGAGCTGGGCTGCCCTGAGTCCCCGGCGACGGTGTAGGCTGTAGTCCTCTGCTGCAGTGGGTTGCCATGGGCTACCGTGTGTAGCCAGCAGCCAGCATGAGCGGCCCTCAAGCCACCGTGAGTGGCCATTCAGAAGCCGGCGACTGATCTGCCTCACCCGGGAAGAGCGCAATGATGGTGCCAACTTGGGCCAGTGAGGCAACGTCCTCCAGAACTAGACTGAAGAACAAAAGGATAGCAACTTGTCTGTTCCCCTTCCCCAAATTCCCCAGCGCTGTTCCCATCCCCCAATTCCTCAATAAAAATCTTTAAAAAAAAAAAAAAAAGAATAGCTGAAAAAACTTCAGATAAAAAACCATGAAGTATTTAAACTGATTTCATAAAAATAAATAAATAAATAAAAATAAACTTAAAATGGATTAAAGACTTAAATGTAAAACTTGAAACCTTAAAACTCCTAGGAAAAAGCATATGCAATAAACTCTTTGACATCAGTCTTAGCCATTTTTTTTTGGTATGTCTCCTTGGGCAAGGGAAACAAAAAGTGAACAAATGGGACAATCAAACTAAAATATTTTTACAGAGTGAAGGAAGCCATCAAATGAAAAGAAAACCTGAATGGGAGAAGATATTTCTAGTGATACATCTGGTAAGTGGTTAATATTCAAAATATATAAGGAACTCATACAACTAACACCAAAAAAAGAGAAAAAAAACAACACCAATCTAATTAAAAAATGGGCAGAGGACCAGAACAGGCATTTCTCTAAAAAAGAAATACAGATGGCCAATAGACATATAAAAATATGGTCAACATGACTAATCATCAGGGAAATGCAAATCTAAACCTCAATGAGATGTCACCTCACACCTGTCAGAATGGCCATCATCAATAAACCAACAAACAAGTGTTGGCCAGGGTGTGGAGAAAAGGGAATCCTCATGTACTGTTGGTGGGATTGTAAACTGGTGCAGCCGCTATGGAAGACAGTATAGAGATTCCTCAAAAAATTAAAAATTGGGGAAAAAAAATTGAACTACCATATTACCTAGCAATTCCACTTCTGGGTATTTATCCAAAGCAATCTAAAACATTAATTCAAAAAGATATATGCACCCTATATTCATTGCAGCATTCTTTACAATAGCTAGGATATGGAAGCAACCTAAGTGTCCATTGGTAGACAAATGGAGAAAGAAGATGTGATACATATATACAGTAGAATATTACTCAGCCATAAAAAAAGAGTGAAATCTTGTCATTTGCAACAACATGGATGGACCTAGAGATATGGTAAGTGAAATAAGTCAGAGAAAGACAAATACCATATGATTTCACTTGTATGTGGAATCTAAAAAACAAAATAAATGAACAAACAAAATAGAAACAGACTCAAAGGTACAGAGAACAAATTGATGTTCGCCAGATGGAGTCTCTACCTCTATCTAATCTTCCACCCACCACTGATAGGACCCTCCCATCAGAGACATTTGTCTGTGGTAATGAGACCAAACAATGGGGTTTTTGATGGGTCAAAATTGATTACTCTCTCCACACTGACTCAAAGCCAAACACCGACAAAGCTCTGCCTCCCCCAGTTTCAGGATCCGCTTATCAGAAGCCTTCTTTTTCCTGTGATGACACACTGTAAACATCCGCTTTCTTGACTCCCTCCTTGAAATTCCACCAGGCCTAGGGGTCAATGAGGCGAAAACAGACAGGGCTGTCTCTTCCCTCTGCCAATGGGCACCTGCCATGAAGTCACGCTTGGCACCACTGTGTTCTGGACGCAGCCACCAGCATCCATACCTAGAGCTGAGAAACAGTAGTTTTAATAGAGTGTCTAGACGAGGAGAATGTAACATCCTGGAGGCACACATAGCAAGAATTGCCTTGAGCACCTATTGTGTACGCTGCCACACCCCTCTCAATGTTGACAGTTGGGAAGAGAGGCAGAGGCATATGTGACTTGGATCCAACATGTAGAGCTCGACAAGAGGCTTAAAATAAAATATCATATGAGCTCAAGGAAACTAGCAATTGCTTTTGATTTAGGGCAACATTGGAGGAAAAGGCCTTGAAGGATGAGTACAATTGTGGCAGGTGGACAGGGGTGGAGGATAAAGATACTCCACGAAAGGGGTCAGCTGGAGGGAGAATTGCGGGCATTCTGGGTAGGGGAGAGATCTGAGCAGAGGTGACCAGCGTACAAATGTGGATTGGGTAAAGTGAGTAGAGAAGTGTTGCTGGAGTATGGGTGCATTGGGTGGACAGGGGATGAAAAAGATAGATAGAGGCTAGATCATAGAGGCCATGAAGCTGTAGATAAGGAGTTGGATTACACTCCTATATTCCTGCTCCATACAGTTATGTGAGGGAAGGAGGCAACATGCTTGTAAATTACATGGCTTTGTTAATTATTGTACTGGAACCGTTACATTCATTCAAAGAAATTAAGAGCTCAAGCCATCTATTAAATTTGGACTTTATGCCAAAGCTAGTTTGAAGAATTTTTTTTTGTTATTGTTATTCATGGTGTTGGATTGCTTATGACTTAATATTTTTATTAAGTCTTTCATGAGACTTTGGCATGCAGAGAAATCAGGAAGTCATTTCCCAGAGTCGATCTATGTATGCAACATTCTATGGTTAGTTAGCACTTACTGTTGCTTCTCTTTTTAAAAATAGTGTTTGTTTTTCTTCTAAACATGGAGAGTTCGAGGGGATGGGAATAATATCAGATCTACGTTTTGAAAAGATAACTCAGCTAACCCTAGGGTCAATGTTTATGATGAATTGCATTAGATGGAGAGAAACTAGAGGTGGGAATACTAATTTGAGACCTAGCTTACTTGCTTGCTTTCATTCATTCCTTCAGAAAATCTTTAGGAGTACTTACAGTGTGCCAGGCACTGTTCTGGGCATCACAAATATGAGAGTGAAGAAAACAAATGGAACACCTGGTCTCCTTGAGCTTCCTTCTGGGGGAATATAGACAACAGACATATGCATCTACAGTGCCAGGTACTGATAAGCTTTAAGAAGAAAAAGAAAGGAAGCAGGTGAGAAAGATGGAACATGCTGGGTGTGACTTTTTTTCCCTTTTTTTAAAAATTGTGATAAAATGTACATTACATAAAATTTACCATGTTAACCATTTTTCAGTGTACAATTAAGTGACACTAAGTGCAATCACATTGTTGTACAACTATGACCATTATCCGTCTCCAGCACTTGTTTGGGCAGAGCTCTTTTTGATAAGAGTACTTGAAGGCTTTTCCAACACAGTAGACTGAGAAGAAGCCCAAATGAGGGGTGAGAACAGGCTCTGAGCTCAGGGAAGCATGGTCTAGGCCCTGGAAACAGTAAGGCTATTGCAATAGCCTAGGTAAGAGCTGATACAGTAAGGTTTGGTGTCGCTGAAACCCCACCTCCAGAGCACAAAGGAGAATTACTTTCTCCAGGAAGTAATTCATTTAGTAAAGAGGCCACCCTAGATCCATGAAGAGACAGACAGTTCAGTGCTAAGCACAAGATCTTAGTCTTGGAGAGGATTTCATACCCATCCTGGGATCCTGCATCAAAGAGGACATGGTGGTTGTGAATGCAAATTTAAGAGGCTGTGAAGTCTACTGAGTTTCTTTTTTGAGTTATAGGACTTTCTTCCATGAGAGATGAGTAAGGCGTCATGAGTATCTTTGGAATGTCTTTTGGCCTGTTGGTATGTGTTTCGTCTGTGACAGGAGCAATTAGTCATTGATTCAATTACTTATTGAGTACATTCCATTTTTCTGGGTACAGAGGACAACAGGGAAACGCCTATATCTCCTCTATTTTTATATATATTAGATATATATATGATAGATATAAATCTATCATATATATATATCTATCATATATATATGATAGATATATATCATATATATCTATATATGATATAATATATAGATATTGTATATATATAGATATTATTATATTATATATATAGATATTATATCTATATTATATATAGATATTATATATATAAAAATATATATATAAATATATATATTATATATATATATATAGAGAGAGAGAGAGAGAGAGAGAGAGAGAGAGAGAGAGAGAGAGAGAGGAATATTCAGCCTTAGTAAGGTTTTTTAGACCTTGATCCATTCATCCAATCTAATAATTTTGTCATCCATGAAACCTTCGTGTGTTCTGCATTATGTATCTGATTCCTGTTCAATGAAAGATCTAAATCATGATTTCTGACTTATCTGGGTATTTGAAAAATGACCTTGCTGTGGTAATATGTACAGGAGTCACAAAACCAAGTCCTATGCCACAGCCACGTAAAGAGGATCAGGCAATACACAAAAGAAAAGGAACGTGTTCTCCTCCTTCTAGCTGTTCTAATTTGCTTCCCCTGGAAACTTGCAAAGAAACTTGAGTATATTTGCTCTAGGAGGATGCTTGTTTTCTTATTGATATGAAAAGCAAATGGAGTTGTTCTGCCTGTAAGGAGGGGCAGCCCTTGTAAATATAGGCAGAGCCAGTGCAAATTCGTAGTGTAACAATTTTGGGGTGTGTATAATGAGTCTGAAGAATTTTCTGCAAGGCTGATACAGCATGCAATAGTCAGCGTTAGATATACTGTATGTTTGGGCAGGGAAAGCTGAGAATCTACAGTTTATAATGGTGCTACAAGTGCAATTTGACATGCTAAATAACCCATCAGTAACTGAGGTTCGCTTTTATAGGTTCACAATCCTTTATCTGAAACCTTTGGGCCATATGTTTTGGAATTCAGAGTTTTTCAGAAATATGGTGTCCATACTGTATGCACATAGCATGACATAATACTTGCAGCAGAGTCAGGGTGGTCCCCATAGTTAAATCCATGGATATGTTCCCAGTGAAATGTATGATTATTTATACCAAGTGGAATAAGTAAGGACCATCAATAGACTTACATCATCAGCTCAGGCCAGATTTTGCTGCCCGGTTAGTTTAAGAACCAAACATTTGGTTTCTGAGACCAAGTTCTGAAATTTCAGAATTGTGGCTAAGGAATTGTGGCTCTATACTACCTTTTTCTGCGTAATTCCAAAAAAGCGAGGAATTGCTGGAACCAATCTCCTAAGTGGCTACAAAGCTCTAAATCAAGACTCCGCATCTGAATTGCTCAATATCCTTTCACATGCAGCGGGTGTCTGTAACCAGAGGTCCTTTGTTTGGGGTATTTACAGCTGTGGGACCTGAAAACACACAAGTAAGAACTAACATGCAGGGTGTTTTTATCCAGCTCACCAAAAGGCAGAAACCTTATGAATCATATCCAGCAAGGCAGGTGTAGGGCACAGACAGCCGATATCTCCCAAGTGAGTTTGAAAGGATCTTATTACCCAGGATCCTAAGGGGGTTGTTGCCTTGTTGCCTTGGGAACCACAGGTAAGGATAATTAACTCAGCTCCTTATTTTAGTGACTCTTCAGTTCTTGATATGATTTCTCACAGACATGGCTGCCTAACAGTTGCCAGAACCACACTCAAGACATATTGCTTCTGGAAGTTTAACGTGGCACCTGGGACTCCTCCATTTCTGAGGGATCGCGTGGACCATGCTCTCCAAACAGGTCACATACTGGATGACCTCTGCTTTCCATCTCCCGGGTTCCAGATTAGCAAGTACAAGGCAAAGCAACCTGGACAACGCAATTTGTGGGATGGCTTGGGAGCCAGGTAAGTAGCTTTTTGTTTTTTCTGCACTTGTAGGCATTTTTTGGGTTTTTTTTCCACACTAGTGAAGGAACACATAGAACTTTCTTGACAGGAGCGTTTAATCATGTGGAGTCAAGTTTTTTACTTTTGACTTATTATTCATAGAGGAAATCGTACTTTGATGAGATAGTTCAATGTTTCAATTCAACAAATTATTTATTGAGCACATATTATGTGACACTGGGCCAGATGTAAGCTCTATCTGCAAAAGAGTTTAGAGGCAATAGCATGCGTGTGGGTATACATTGAGCAGTAATTTGGAATAGCCTGAGGGCCTGATTTTGACTACTGTAATGTCAGCAGAAAAGCTTACAGGAAAGCTTATAGGCAGAGTCAGCTGGCACAGGCTTTTGCCTACACCGTGCAATAGATGCCTGAAGGTGGAGCAACCATCTTGGACCTATGAGGATCAAAACCAGAGGCAAAGATGGCAGGGCAGAAAAACTGGCAAAGCCTTGTCCCCTTTCTTTTTAAAGATTTTATTGGGGAATTGGGGGAGTGGAACAGCGTTGGGGAATCGGGTGTCACGTTTAGTGTGGCAAGGGCAAATGGGACACGAGAGGGGCGACGCAGATTTGAATAAGAACAAGAGACAGAGACGACAATCGGGGAAGGGCTTGTCCCCTCTTTTAATCTTAGAGTTGCTATACCAAAACTGGACTGTCTGCTTCCAAATATTTTGTGACGTGAAATAAAGTGATGGCCTCTCTTGTTTGGCCGCTGTGGTTGAGATTCTGTTATTTGTAACCAGTCATTATCCTGATACAATATCCTCCTAGAGTTTTTTTCTCTGTATAGATATATAATTTCTAACACTAACAGCAATCTAGGAGGCAGGTAATACTATCCCCAGTGTTAAAAGGGAAAACAGGTTCAAGCAGGTCCAGCAAACGTGCCTGTCACACAACCAGAAAGTGACTGCCTTGGCATGTGTGCCCAGGTCTGTGGGACTCCAGCGCCCAGGCCCTCTCTCCTGTACCACGTGCCTCTCTCTAGAGTTCTTGGACTTGGCAGGGGAAGAGGCTCCTCCAAGACTCTTTTAAAAGTACACATTGTTATAAGACCTTGAACCAACAGCATTAACAAGCATTTGTTTAAAAGGAAAAATGCTGCGTTAGCTCAGATCCCAGGGCTCACTTTCCCTTTTAGCACGATTGTTTTCAGTCCCTGTGCATCTGCATGCGGAGCTGCAGCTATTCCATGCATACTACTTATTATTCTGCTTTTGTCAGCCAGCAATAGTATTTCTTGATGTTTCTATGTCTCACGATATTTTAAATTAAATAAATACTGAATGCAATCTGTAAAAAGAGAAAAGGCAGAGAGGGAGGGATCCATTTGTGCCATAAGTACCCCACATAACACTTACTTTGCATTTTGGTTTATTTTTGTTCCTGTCCTTTGGCCAATGCATTTCATTTTTGCATCGTGATAATCAATGTGTGAATTTTGTATTCTGTCGTTTACACTAAATATTACATCGTAAGCATTATCCACAAGCTCCATGAGGAAAAAAACCTCCATTTTTTTTTGTTCATAATTGTGTCACCTGTTTAACACGATATATAATAATAAAGCTGGTTCAATATGTACTTGTTGACTGAATAAATATTGCTACATATCTCATAGTTAACATACATGTGTCCACATGTTCCTTTTCATGAATATGGCTGTATTTAACTTTCCCTTTATTGTTGGATATTTCCATTGTTTTAACTTTTTGCTCTTCTGAATAATGTTTTTTTGTTGTTGTGGGTTTTTTTTGGTTTTTTGGGTTTTTTTTAGCTGAGCCATCCTGTCACCTGTTGACAGCTCAGCGGCAGCTCAGCTCGGGCCGGGACTCAAACCGCTGTTGCTCAGAGCTCGAACTCTTGAGCGAGCTCTTAACCAACTGAGCTGCTCTGCCGGTCCTTTGTTGGTTTTTTTTTTAAGGAGGGCACCACTCACAGTGGCCCATGCAGGGATCAAACCAGCAACCTTGGTGTTACCACCACGCTCTAACCAACAGAGTTAACCAGCCACCCCTGAATGTTTTGATGGAAAGTTTTGTGCACATAGTTTTCTCTGAATTTGTACTATTGCCTTAAATTAAGATAGAGGCCCAGGGTAAAATGACAGGGCCAAATGACTTGGGCATTTTTTTTTTTTTTACAAAGTCTTGATGCATTTTATGAAAATCGTTTCTGAAAGGCAGGCACAGTTTACAATGGGAATAACAATGTAGCAGTTTCACCACGCCCTCACTTGCCCTGGTTTTTGTTGTTTTCAAATTGCTGCTTTAATTTAAGTGGAAGAATCCCTTCATCAATTAGCAAGCTCAGTTTAGTGTCACAGGCATATTACAACAAATAAGCACCCATTAAAATGTGAGCCCATTATTTTGGTCATGTCACCACTAACCCCACTATTACCCAATGCATAATAAGCAACTCAGCTATATCTCAGCCTCTAATTTCTATGAGTGGCCCATACACCTGGCTTATACAATGTTCGTTGTAATGATTACAGCACTATTATTTGGTTGTTTAGAGCTTTTTGAGCCTCCTAATGAGAAAGATGATTTTTACATTACACTAAGTAATCATATCCTTGTTTTCTGCAAAGTCATTCAATGAATTGTATCTCTATCCATCCCTCTCTCTCTATTTCTGTCTCCATTTTTCTCCCTGGAAATTCAGAGGCAATCCCAGCTCCAGTGAAACTCTACTTACCACGTGTGTTAAAATTAGTGTTCACCAGAGGCGTAACTAAAACTACCGTGATCTTCGGCCTGTCAACACAAAGTACTATCTCTTTATGAGTCGTTTCTCAAAGTCCAAATTAGTAACGTCGTTGAATGCCATAAAGCAGGCAGTGTGCCACTTACTTGAAACTGATACTTTTCTTAGAAAACCGTCCAAAGCTTTGGCCATAGAAACAATGAATCTAGAGGTACCTCCTGGTTCTACACAGTTATAAAGTGCCCAACCTAAAGCATCACACCAATGTAAGCGGACTATCAAGTGTGTTAAGGGGGATCAAAGTAATGCGCCCAGTGATAGCTGAGCGCGGAGCAGGGAACGTCTTTGGTTCCTCCTCTTGCCTTTCTTCTCAACACCGTGACTGGCAGCTACATGTGTGGTGTTTACCTGCCCCATTTCTGCCCCTGCTTGGGGCTACTGCCTGCCTTGGCCCCACAGAGCAGAGACCTGGGATTTCAGAGGAAGAATCCCTTCATCAACTAGAAAGCTTACTGGGGGATCTCCAGACCCAGGAGCAGCCCTGCCCTCAGGCCGGACAGGTGTGACTGGGGATGAGGCCAGGGTTCAGTGTTGAAAGAGCATTCAGCAGTCACATGACCCAGGCCACCATGGCCAACCTGTTTCTGAGAGCTGCAGCTGTCCCCATTCAATCTTCAGGGAGCACCAGGGCACTGTGACCAAGATCTCTCACCAAGTCCCCATCAAAACAGAAGTCCTCTATCCCATTAGGATCACTGCAGGTGTCAACCAGAAGGTACGTGACAGATCTTCTAGTCCACCCTGTGCATTTGTTTTACTTTTGCTTTAATTAAATTCAAAACAGCACCCAAAATGTATAGATCAGTCTTCACCACCATTCCCCCATCCCCCTAAATCACAGCCTCTCCCACTCACCTTTCCCATTAACCACTGATGCTGAGCATCCTTTCAGCCCTTTTTCTACTCATTTGCATATGTATGCATGTGTTTAATGTGTAAACACATTTATACCACATGTATTATTCCATAACTTGCCTTTTTCCTTAGCAATGCATCTTGGAGATTTTGCTTATTGGTTGATATAAACTGTTCGTATATACTATTCTTAACCGATGGAGAGCATTCCTCAGCATCAGTCAGCAGATGATACACCTTAAAAAGTTGTGGCCACCAAATCAGACAAAGCCAAGAAAAACATCCAGATGTCATTTCAATTCAACTCCCCCATTTTTATATAGGAAAAATTTCAAACATACAAAATAGTGGAAAGACTAGTATAGTGAAAAACTTCGGATGTGCTTAGGAGGCAAAATGCCTAAATAACGTGGGACGATATGTGTATTTCTAATGTGGGTGAAAAGAAGAATCACTCGTGTTGTCACCAATTCTAATACTGTGATGATCTGACATCTTTTCTCCAAAGTTCACCAAGAAAGTAATTGTCTGCCTAAGAGAGCAGGCATCTTTTAATCCAAATGAAAATTTAAAATCAAATATAGAAATGGAATATTACACGGCAATAAAATTGGATGAAATATAGCTATACTTAGCAATGTGAATAAATCTTAGATATATAATTTGCAATGAAACGAACTGGTTGCAGAAAACTAAATACAGTGTGATTCTATTTTTAAACAGCTCAAAAGAAGCAAATCCAAACAATACATTTGTTTAGGAAGATTACATGTTTTGGTGAAACTTTCTTTTTAATTGACTATATAATTTAAGATAGTGATTATCTTGAAATGGATGGGAAGAGGTGGGTATAGGATTTGGAAGCCTGTGGTGTGGTCAAAACACTGGTAATTCAATCGATTGTATGTTGGGTTCACGTATTCATTTTATTATATGCTCCAAAGCTTATATAGATGTTACATACATTATTTTATATGTATTAAAAATTACATAATAAAGTTTTACAAGTGAAAATGAAAGCTAGCCTTACAGAATAACAAAACATGTAAAGTTAAGCCTGAAGAACAACCAGGGTTTGAGATTTGTAACTTTAATTAATTGAATATTCATTGTGGAAACAAAGCAAACCTCTGAATAGTCCATTTAGCACATTGTACGGATGTACAATTGTTTATCCAGACATTCTTTTGATGGCATTTAATTTTAATTATTTTTAAATTTTTAAATTTTTTTTTGCTATTCCAACACAGAGGAATAAGCATTCTTAAGTATATTTCTTTCAGTACTTGTGTGAGTATTGAGGATGGGCGGATAGATACCTAGAAATGGAGTTGCTGCGTTAGAGTGAGGAGACTGAAGTTGAGACGTAGAGGAGTTAAATGCAAAACTCAGGGTCACACAGGCAGCAGGTAGGAACATAGACAAGACCGGGAACCAAGCTCTTTCTGGGGCTCTGTGGTGCACATATCGCCAGTAAAGAAAACACCTGTCTTACCAAGGCAGTGCCCTACTTTAGGCTGTGATTTGACCCTTTCCCCATCCTGTCTGTCCAGCCTGCAGGTGAAGCACAGTATCAATTTCAGAACCTCAGGACACAGAACACAAGAGCTCCCTGTCACAGGAGGCAGCAGAATAGGGCTTTGTCTCCAGGGAAGGCAAGATGGTTTCTATGGGACTGCGTTGGTGCCAGTGGCAGAGAGGGAACCTCGGCTGAGCTCTAAGTCAGAACCCAGAGTTCTTGCCCCATTTTTCACAATACTGCCCCTGTGGCCCATGGAGGCGTCTCTTTATTTCCTTGTGCAGATTTTGAAATGTTTAGTCTTCAGGGTGGAAATGTTTATTACTGAAAATGCTATTTTGCTGGTTACAGGAAAGCACAGACAAAGGAATACATACAGCATGGACCCAGAATGAAAAGAGTGGGTGGGAAAAGCAAAGACGATGTTGGTTACCAGATACGCCAGCCAGGGTCCCTTTCTTCCTACCTGAATACATTCAAAGAAAGTCCAAAATCCGACTCTTCTCTGAAATGTTCATTTCAGATACAGAAATAAATTAAACAGGTGTTTTATTTCGCATGTATGCATATGTGTGTATATTAAAATAAATGTGCCTCCCAAACACATGTGGTAGCAACATCAACACCATACACTAGATTAAATCGATGGTATGGATTAAAACATTTTAAACATTTTCCTAATTTTTTACTAATTTAGGGAATATCAAGTTTCTCCAATTATCTCCTTTTTTTCCAGTGGCTGGTTGGCTTGAATTGGGACCTAAACAAGAAATACACATTGTATTTCACTGACATTACTTAAGCCTGTTAATCTATAGGTTTCTCCCCACTTCATTTTAAATGCCTTGCTACTTGTTGAGGAAAGCGGGTCATTTGTCTTTTCATGTTTCCCACATTCTGGATTTGGTTGATCATACCCCAGTAGTAGTAGTTAACACATTCCTCTCTTCCACTAGTTCCTATAAATTGGCAGTTGGATCTAGAACAGGGGTTGGCAAACTGTGGCTCGCAAGCCACATGCGGCTCTTTGGGGACGTACATGTGGCTCTGAAGTAAAATTGAAAATGAAGATAAAACTATCATAGTTTCATTTATAAAATTTTTAAAGGATATTATTCACATAATGGTGATTTCATGTTTTATGGCTCTCGAATAATTTTTAAATTGTGAGGGACAGGATTGGCTCTTCCATCTCAAAAGTTTGCTGACCCCTGATCTAGAAGCTTGATCAGACTCAGATTTGCTTTTTTGGGCAAGATCATGTCATTTGTAGTGTTGTGTATTCCCATCAGATGGCACATGATGTCTGGTGACGTTTTCTGTGATGTTAGTGGCCATTGATGACCACTGCCTTGATCCATTATTTTATTAGGGTTTTGGGAAAATGCTGGTATTCAAATTTTGTCATTCCTTATTTATGGAGTAGAATAATTTCCCCACCAACTACTTAATTATCCTGAGATACAGTTTGTACATATGTTAGCCTGGGTTTCCCAGGAAGCAGAGCCTTGAAACGTGGGCTTTATGGAGGCGCATGGTCCTAGGGAAAGGAATGAGGTCCTGAGAAGCAGAGAGAGCCAATTCTAGGGAGCCTCACCCAGAAGGCTGCGGCTTCAGGCACCTGATTGGTTGAGTCCGTGTGGCTTGATTTCCGAGAGGTGATATAGACTGAGTCTCAGGATAGTTCATCCTGGGGGAAAAGGGAGGAATGTCTATGTATCAGTTTCTATCCCCCACTGGTGGAAGGTTAGACCATGAAACATTAACTCAACCACCCTTCGGGGTGGTGTATGCATGGCACCAAGTTTCCATGGGTTCCCCACACTGGCATTCACAGAGAAGCTGGGGTGGGAGGTACAAGATGTGGCTCTTTCACGTTATTTCCGCATGAAGCTGGATAGAGGCCACCGAGAACTGGTTGCAGTGACCATCTACCAGGTTGGTCACTGTTTGGTAGGCATTTTGAGTAAAGCAGACCTTGGAATTATTTTTTTAAAGAAAAATATAGGAGTTCTAAATGATAATTCCATTTCAAATTTAATATTGCTTAACTTCTTTGATTTTATATTTCTTTTATACTGAAAAAAATCTTGATTCTTAAAGACATTAACATAATTATTTACAACTAACATTATGATTACTGAAAAGTTGTTTTTGTTTTTGTTAACATTCTCTTCATCCTAGGGTATATACCTAAGGGATGTAGAGTCAGATAGCTGTGTTCTAAAGTCACTTGACAGAATTTCCCTTTACATGGTTAAGCCACCAAGTTGATACCCACATTCATTTGTTGCATTTTGCTTTTTAAAGTTTTGATTTAATTTTTTTCATAATTATGTAAAATTTATATCATGCCGAAGTGAAGCCTACAAAACAAGACCTAGTCAGAGAAGTCTCGTTTCTATTCTTGTATTTTGCATCTTTTCCCTCTCTCCCAAAAAGACAACCATCTTATTTATTAATTTCTCCTTCCATTAAAAACATAAGCAAATGCATGTACAATATGTTTGTTTCTTCTTTTTTGGATAAACAGTGGTATACTTTATACACCTTTATTCATCTTGCTAACACTTTGTTTCTGAAAAACTACTCTTCATCTTTTTAAAAACTGCACTTACTGTTTTCTAGGCTCCATCGACCCACTTCTTGGAATAACGTGTTGATAGGTACCCCCCGAGGTCCAAAGTAAGTGAGCTTGAGTTGTCTAAGAAGCCCTGTCATTCATTCCATTACAGGCAAAGGTTTGTGTAGGGAGGAGGGACGAAGGTTTGGCAGTCATAAGTAAAGCTGTCTAGAAAAATATGAGGGCATGACCTTCCCAGGAATTTTTCTTTTATGGTAAAAAATGCGTAACACAAAATGGACCGTTTTAACCATACAATTCAGCGGCATTAAGTACATTCACATTGTTGTGCAACCAACACCGCCATCCATCTCCAGAACTTTTTCATCAACCTAAACTGAAACTGCACGCATTAAACAGTAACTCCCCAGGATTTTAAACCGGACTGGATGAAAGGTTCACCTGCTTGCCAGGTGCAGTTGGGCACGAGGAAGATTCTGCCGTCCGGGCTGAGCAGGGATTCCGGCAGTGACTAAGCTGGCTCTGGGGTTAGCACTCCCGCCCTTACCTATTGTCCCAGCGGGAGGAACCGGTATTTCCGGATTGGGGCCTCAGACCCTGTGATCCCGGCTAAGGGTGAGGTTGGTGGGGGAGGGGAACGGAAGCTGATCTCAAAACTTTCCACCAAAATCCTTAACCTGCTTCTCATCCCTCCCCCAAAAAATCAAAGACCCCAACACCGCCAAACACACAATGGCCCACAACCCTCCCTCCAGTGGTGTTTTAAAGAGTGGCCGAGCTACCTACCCCCTTCCATGCGCGTACCCCTGGAGAGGATTAGAAAGCCGACCGGACCGGAGGCAGGAATAAAGGCAGAAGTACAGCCCATTCCGCTTGCCCTGGGCGGGAAGAAAGCTCAGCGCAGTTTTGCAGAGAAGGGAAGAGGCAGGCAGGTCAGTGGGCGCGCTGGCTGGAGTGACTAGGCGGCCCCTGCGACCGCAGCCCCTACCCCACCGCTGGGTGGCGAGGGCGAGGCCCCCTATCCGGCCTCCCAGACACCCCAAATTAGCAATAAGCTGCGTCTCCTTGCCCGGGCTGGCGCATCTGGCACCCTCGGGGTCTCGAGGAAGCAGGTGACAGCAGCTGCGCACGCCCCGACCCCTCCAGGACGCCGCTTTCTGGCTCGCCGCCGCCCAACTCCCCCTGCCCCCACCTTGGATTTTTTTTTTTTTCTTTCTCCCAAACCTCCAAACAGGAAATAGCTTGAGTCACAATAATACCCAGGAGCGGCCGCTGAGGCCACTCGCGCCCGCCCATTCCCGGGGCAGCCTCCCGCACTGCAGCTCGGACAAGGCGCCGCCAGAGACGCGCGCGGGGAGCGCAGGCGACAGCGACCCAGCAGCCAGCGCCGCGTCGGAGCGCGCCCAAGCGTCGCCGAGAGCTGCCTTCACCCTGCGCCCGACTCCGCCGACCGCAGTCGCCACCCGCCTCCAGGCGAGTATTGCACCCACCGCCCTCTCCCTCCCCGGCCCGGGAGCGCCGGCAGGGCGTCCCGGCGTTGCCAGCCGCGCGGCGGGAGGAGAGCCGCCCCAGGCGCGGCAGCCTGGGCGTCGCCGGGAGACCTCCTTCTTGTCCCGACTTTGGCGAGGGAGGGATTCCCCGGGTGTGGTAGAACGCTTGCACCCTGGATCTGTTGTGCGGACGGAGGTGAGGGACAACGCGAGTAAATGCGAGTTGATGCCTCGCCTCCAGACCTCCTCGGGGGTCTGCTTTTTGGGGTATTGATTTTTCCCTCTCTGCGGGGTGCTTAGCAGATTTTTACTCCCCCCCAACCTCCTCGCTCGCCCCTGGCGCGTTAACATCGCTTCACAGGGCTCCTCTTGGGGAATCGTCTGGAAGTGGGTTCGAGCACGCACCCGGGGCAACTTCAGGTACTTGAGAGCCACTTTCTTTTTCTACCTGGCCTTGCGCCATCTCCCCCAAGGGATGGGATCTGGTTCACTTCCTGTTGAGCTCTTCTTTAACCAGATTTAAAGGGCCTCTGAGTTTCTGTTGGCACAGCCCTTGTTTGCAGTACAAGTCTAGAGGGGGCGGGAGCTGGTGCCTTGGGTATACGCGGGTCGAGGGTTAGCTGAAAGTAGGTGGGGCTGCCTGAGCTGCCAGCGGAGTTTCAGCTGCGGGCCTTGAAAATTCTCGGCACACCTGAGAGCTTGACTATATAGCCCCTGAGGTGCTCGCGGGCCCGCGCACAGCCGGGATCTGTGCACTTCCAGTGCGGCAGAGTCTTGGAGAACCTTTTTTTTTTTTTTTTGCACTTTCTGACCCATTTGTAAGGGGTTAGGAGGCGAGCTTGTCAACAGTGCGGGCGTTGTCAGTTTTCTAGGGCTGCATCGCAAGGTTCTTCTATAGGGAACCCAGTCAAAACTGAGTTGCGAATCTTTATGTTGGATAAAGGCCACTGAATTCCAGGCATTCTTCGAGCTTGAGAAGGGTATTTTCAAGTTTGTTTTGAAGTCTGTATGAGGGCTTTCTGCGAAACTGGCTCTATGTCGATTACCCTTATCATGTATCTGTAGCTGCCTCTTACTCCCGATGGTGGGTGGGTACTCGTGGGAGCCCCCTTCAGTCAGGCCTTCTATCCAAGTTTCTCAACGCACTTTTACAAGTGGTGGTTGGGAGGTGAGTTAAGTTCTTAAACACAAATTCGCTTGAAAGATAAGATCAACCCTCTGTGTTTCCTGGTGAGGGGACCTGGTTCTAGATGGTTAGGCTGATAGGGTAACACTCCGTTTACTTTCTTTTTAAAAAAATTTTATTCGGGAACAGTCATGGTCATTGGGTACACATTGCTTTCACGCTACAGTGGCATAGTTGACTCTTTTAAGAAGGGTGCAGCCCACAAGATTTGGACATGTAGCATACTAGCTTGTGAGTTTTTTGTTTCTCAAAACTTTTATTCTTGGGGTGACTGTTTAGCTCAGTTGGTTAGAGCGCTGTGCTGATGACACCAAGGTTCCCAGTTCTATACCCGCATGGGCCACTGTGAGCTGCACCCTCCTTGAAAAAAGAGTCAACTATGCCATTGTAGCATGAAAACAATGTGTAATCAATGACCATGGCTGTTCCTCAATAAAAATTAAACAAAAACAAAAACCTTTTATTCTTTTACTGTTATGATAAAACATATACAACATAAAACTGACCTTTTCAACCATTTTCAAGTATACGATTCAGTAGCATTAAGTACGTTCACAGTGTTGTGCAATCATCACCACTATTCATTTCCAGAACGTTTTCCTCCATCCAAACAAACTGTACCCATTAAACAATAGTCCATTCCCCCCTCTCTCCAGCTCCTGAGCTTCTGGAGATGGTTGATGATATTTTTGGTAGGGTACAGAAGAGTTTGATTAGGAATGTAAAGTAAAAGTAAAGTTATCTGCCCAAAATATGAACAAACATTGGAAATTCCTTGGTCACTGGCCTGGTGAACAAGGCACTATAGTTCCAGGTTCTTAGAGTGCATGTGCTTTCTTTTAATAGAGACAACACTAACCCATGAGGGATCCTTTTTTGCTTTGGCTGGAAAAGAATGGAGCAGTGCACTAATTAGCTAAGAGTAGATGTAAAATCTCTCTGCGTCATTTTTTTTTTTTTTTTAGCTGAGCCATCCTGCCACGTTTTGGCAGCTCAGCGGCAGCTCAGCTCAGCTGGGACTCGAACCGCTGTTGCTCAGAGCTCAAACTCTTGAGTGAGCTCTTAACCAACTGAGCCACTTGGCTGGCCTCTCTGTGCGTCTTTTAACTGGTTTTATTTTAGATGTCCCATTTATATTGAGTTTAGTTTTTTTTTTAATTTTTATACTGACTCAAATTCATTTCTGAAAGTAGTTGAAATAAACCTTAAGAAAAAAAGTTGTTGTTTGGTATATATATGTATATGGAGGAGGTCACGGAAAGACTTCAGAAAGATTTGAAAAAATTTTTGTAAAATACCCCAGAGTATTTTGTTTCTGCTTTGATGTTAAATGAATCTAATGGTCCAACAACATGATTTCCAGTTGAAAAAATGCTTGTATAATTCAGGGAAACCTTGTAATAATGAAAAGCCATCTGCTTGCATCTGCTTAAAATGGTCCAACTTGTGGTTTGAGGGCATGCTTTTTGGTGAGAACGTGAATGTGAATTGGTGAACTAGTAAAAGTGGTTTCATTCTTGATCTAAGAAAGTCACTGTTATAGATCAAGAATATGGTTCAAAATACATAAGCAATCAGGGATATTGGGAAGATTTAACAAATAGCCAAATAATAGCAGATTCTTCAAGTTCTTCCCAGATCCTTTTTCTCATTCTAAGACTCGACTTTTCTTGTATTATGACTTTCCTCAGAATGAGGCTGTCAGCTTGTAGGAAGGAATTTACAGCTTCCTTTGATTGAAAAGTCCCTTTGAAATGATGAATGAAGATCATTGAAATGGGCAAGATTTGGCAGAAAATTTCTCCCACTTTAGTAGATTCTTGCATTCACAGAATTTCAGATTGTTATTTCCTTTTCACTCTAGTAAGGCACAAGAGAAAAGGTTATCCCTTCTTCCACTACGTTCTCTTCTGAAATTGCATTATAGTTTGGTGTTTTATTTGGTGAACAAATTCTATTTTGTAGTCCACACATGAGAAAAAAATTCCTTAGAAAGTGTTTAATGAATGTTTTTTTTCAGTGATTCAGTGATGCCTGGAGATTCAGTTGGGGAATTTAGTAAAATTTGAAACTCTCCGAGCTATTCCAGACCTGAGTGAGAATCTTTGCATTGGAATCTATAGGTTTAATCACACCTTGGGTGATTTTGATATATAATTAGGTTTGGGAGTTGGTAGAATAAACACATACATACACTGAAACTAAGATATTGGAAAATTAATCTGAAGTTACCAAAGAATACAATTTTATATTAAACATGATATAAAATTAATAGTGAATTCTTCTTTAAAATTAGGTAGTCATTGTTTCAGGTTTGGCAAATCTAATCAGCACCTTTTTTTTTTTTTAAAGATTTTTATTGGGGAATTAGGGGAAGGGGAACAGACAAGATGCTGTCCTTTTGTTCTTCAGTCTAGTTGTGGAGGATGTTGCTTCACTGGCCCAAATTAGCACCATCATTACGCTCTTCCCGGGCGAGGCAGATCAGTCGCAGGCTTCTGGATATCCACTCATGGCGGCTGCTGGCCACACACGGTAGCCCATGGCAACCCACTGCCGCAGGGGCTGCAGCCTACGCCGTCGCAGGTGACTCATGGCAGCCCAGCTCCAGGTTGAGCTGTTGTTCAGCATCTTAGCTGTAGAGGGCACAGTGTCACTGGCCCTCATATGTGGGATCCGAACCAGGCCCTCTGGTGTCCCAAGGCAGCTCTTAACCAACGCGCCACTCGGCCGACCCTAATCAACACCTTTTGATGTTGATCATCATTCTCAAGATCTGAGGTTAAGAATTCTGAATGTCCAGAAGAACCCACCAGTTTCCATAGGAGAGAGCAAGGTATTGGGCCATTTGATTTAGTGTCAACGAACATTTGTTCAGTGCCTATTGTGAATCAGGTATTTTCAGATAATATTCTCATTAAATCTTTACAGTGATGTTAAGCGAGGTATTTTTTTCTTTAGTTTTACAGATGAGAAAACTGAAGCCAACCTGGGTCTTCCTACTCTAGACCATGGTTCTGTCCATGGTAGTTACATGTAGAATAATAAATCTCTGCCTGCTAACTCCCCTTCACCCCCAGAATCTATGTATTCATTAATATCTTTTGGAACATCAGGTACTACGTGCACTAGGCCCTGAGGCAAATAAGAAGATGAGCCAAAACTGAAATAAATTCAGAAGCGCAAAGGGTTCTTTCCATGGTACCACAAGATTCCTGATGAGTGATCAGTGAAGATTATTCTTGGCTTGAATGTAGCATTAGCATAGCTGGGCCAGCTCCCAGAAAAATCAAGTCATGGGTATTCTCCTTATTGAGACTGATTAGCCGTGCCATCTCTGCTACTGGCCTGACACAGTCTACATGGTACCCTATGATTGGCCCAGGGTTTAGTGGAAGAACTGACATCTACCCTGACTAGCTGACTGAGCAGGAGTAAACCTCAAATTTACAGCTTCTTTTGATTGAAAAGGATGAGATCATTCAAACGGGCAAGCTGCCACATCCCAGAATATAAAATTAGGGGAATAATTATCTCCCTCTACGATTATAGTGAGGACTCAAAAGGACCTTATGTATAAAAGTGCTTGTAAATTGTCAAATGATAATAGAAAGCTATCTCATACCTTCTTTGGTGAGAAATCTACATGCAAAGGAGACAGAAAAATTCTCACATTTGAGGCACCTAACACATTTTAGTTAACGGAGTCAGTTTGTAATTCTAGCTTTAGGCCATTTAAAAAAAAAAAGATTGGGGCCAGCCAAGTGGCTCGGTGGTTAAGAGCTGCCTTGGGACGCCAGAGGGCCCCGGTTTGGATCCCACATAAGAGGGCCAGTGATATTGCCCTCTACAGCTCAGATGCTGAACAACAGCTCAACCTGGAGCTGGGCTGCTGTGAGTTGCTGGCGTCGGGGTGGGCTGCAGCCCCTGCTGCAGTGGGTTGCCATGGGCTACCGTGTGTAGCCAGCAGCCAGCGTGAGCGGCCAGCAGCTGCAGTGAGCGGCCGTCCAGAAGCCAGCGACTGATCTGCCTCACCCGGGAAGAGCGCAATGATGGTGCCAACTTGGGCCAGTGAGGCAACATCCTCCACAACTAGACTGAAGAACAAAAGGACAGCAACTTGTCTGTTCCCCTTCCCCCAATTCCCCAGCGCTGTTCCCATCCCCTAATTCCCCAATAAAAATCTTAAAAAAAAAAAAAAGATTGTATTGAGATTTAATTCACATACCATAAAATTTATTTAAACTGCAATTCATTGGTTTTGAGTATATTTACAGAGTTGTGCAACCATTACCACAATCAGTTTTTGGACATTCTTTTTTATTGCCCTAAAAAGAACACCTCACCTCCATGAACCCCTTCTACTCCTTAGCTGGCAACTCCCAGTCCCCTATGTCTCTCACCCTGCGCAACCATTAATCTATTAATACTTTCTGTCTATAGATTTGCCTATTCTGGACATTTCTTATAGATGGAATTATAGAATTCCATGTGGTCTTGTATGTCTGGCTTCTTTCACTTAGCGTGTTTTCAAGGTTTATATTGTAGCAGGTATCAGTGCTTTATTCTTTTATTGCCAAATAATACTCTATTATATGTATATACCACATTTTATCCATTCATCTGTTGATGGACATTTGGGTTGTTTCTACTTTTTGGCTATTATGAATAATGCTGCTATGAACAATGATGTACAGGTTATGTGGACATATGTTTTCATTTCTTTTGGGTACATACCTACAAGTGGAAATCACATGGAAAAAAGCTCTGTATTTAACATGTTTAGGAATTGCCAGACTATTTTCCAAAGTGGCTTCACTAGTTTACAGTCTCACCAGCAGTGTATGAGGGTTCCAATTTCCCCACATTCTCATCTGCACTTACTGTCTGCCTGCTTTTATTTTAGCCATCCTAATTGGTATGAAGTACTTTTGATTTAGATTTCTTTGATGACTAATGATGTAGAACACCTCTTAGTATGCTTATTTATTAGGCCATTCCTTCTTGATTTTTTTTTAGACTTTATTGGGAAATAGTGTGTTTTTCCAGGACCCATCAGTTCCAAGTCAACTCATTATTTTTGATCTAGTTTTGGAGGGTGCAGCTCAGTGGCCTTTGTGGGAATCGAACCAGCAACCTTAGTGTTAAGAGCCTGCGTTCTAACCACCTGAATGAACCGGCTGCCCCAATTTTTTAAAAATTCTTTTCCAAGGGAAAACTAGATAAGGAAGAAAATCAATTTTGAGTACTTCCCTTGTTTCAATGGTTTAGAAGAGTACTGAAAATGTACATTGAGTCCATTGCTCTTTTGAAAAGTATTTCAGTTTTGGCACATCTTTTTATTTGCTTTAGGGCCTAGTGCAGGTAGTCCCTGATGTTTCAAAGGATTCGAGTGAATAAGTAACAAGCATACAACTCCTTGGAGGTGAAGGGGAGCCAGTAGCAGGGACATATTATTCTACATGGTGATTTAATGCCTACTAAAAAACCATGCACCTCTCAAATGTTAATAACATAATAAAAAAGGCATTGGTACAATGGCAGACATTTTAAACATTTAAAAATATTGTTTGATAATGTGTTGGTTAATATATGTCCACTCGACTTATGAAAATATATAATAATATAAAACTCAATAATTTAAAAATTTAATAAATTGTTTATTTTATTAGAGTACTTTTTATTTTATTTTCATGTGCTCCCAAAAGGAGGAGGTAGACTGATGGATATTTTTGTAGGAGTTAGTATACTTTTGTTCTTTCTTTCCCAAGCTGCCTGGCACTGTTTTTTTCCTCTATAGCCATGCAGAAAATTAACTTTGTGCCTCTACAATTACAAATCAATCATGAATTTTTTTTTTTTTAAGATTCTATTGGGGAGTTGGGGGAGGGGAACAGCACTGGGGAATCAGGGGAAGGGGAACAGACAAGTTGCTGTCGTTTTGTTCTTCAGTCTAGTTGTGGAGGAGGTTGCTTCACTGGCCCAAGCTGGCACCATCATTGCGCTCTCCCCGGGTGAGGCAGATCAGTCGCCGGTCTCTGGACGGCCGCTCACGCTGGCTGCCGGCTACACATGGTAGCCCATGGCAACCCACTGCAGCAGGGGACTGCAGTGTACGCCGTCGCAGGCGACCCACAGCAGCCCAGCTCCAGGTCGAGCTATTGTTCAGCATCTTAGCTATAGAGGGCAGTGTCACTGGCCCTCATATGTGGGATCCGAACCGGGGCCCTCTGGCGTCCCAAGCCAGTTCTTAACCAATGCGCCACTCGGCCGGCCCCAATCATGAATTTTTTTAAAACAACTGTTGCATTTTGGAGGCCTAGTATACTGAACTTGCGTTGTGCTGTTTTTTGATCGTGTATTGCTGGTAAATGTAGGTAGCATTGAATAGAAATCGGGAAATCTGGGATTTAGAGAAAGAAAATTATTTCCATTTGAGAATTGTTTGAGGCAGCCATGGGATAGGCAAGTAGACGTGTGTGGTGCAGTGGTTCTCAAACGTGAGCCTGTATCTGTATCGCCTGGAGAGCTTGTTAAAACACATATCACCGGGCCCTCTCCTGAGTTCTTAAGAGTTTTCTATTCAGGTAGGTCTGGGGTTGGGGCCTGAGGATCTGCCCCGAAGACTCTCGGACACATACCTGGGTGAAGCCGATGTTGCCGGGCTGGGGACCACACTCTGATGATCAGTGGTTTGGAGGCCTTTGGGAGTGTAGGACCAGAGAAAGACTGAGGGCAGGAGTAAGGCTCGAGGTTGGCCTGGGCATTCTGTGCACACAGGAGCTTCGTGGAGCCAGGGAAGTGGGTATCATTACAGCGGGGGCATAGACAAGTGCTGAGGGCTGAAATGTAGGGTTGTGGTGGGGAGGAGTGGCTGGAAGAAGAAAAGCCTCTTGAGATAGGGAAGGAATGGGCTGAGGGTTATGGGGACACCAAAGCCAGTGAGGGCCCCACAAACTGACTAAACGGGGGAGTGAGGGTGTGTCTGGGATGCTGGTTGCAGAGAAGGGACTGGGCTGTCACCTGTGCAGGTCTTGCCTTTCCACCACTTTCAGGAAGTCCAGCATTACCCGGTAGTTGGATGTGCTGCTTGGGTCCACAGGGTCAAGTGTGGACTTTCCTTCATAAAATAGACCAGAGGCCTCTCAGTCCCAGAGTCATAACTGACCACTGTCCCTCCTCTTGCCTGTCATTTAATCATCATCAACCTTGAACGAATGTGAGCTTTGTAAACGAGAAGCAAGAGTCCTTTGTGCAAGTATTAATAGCAGCCCTCAAGTTTTGGTTTTCCTCCTGTCCCGCATTTGCCTGCTCAGCTTAATAGCTTTAATATCTGTGCTACCATGTGTCCAGTCTCCTTAGCATAACATGGTATAAGCCGATTCTGAGAGTGGGTGCTGACAATCCATGTTATGAAGGTCAGGTTTGCTACAGAAGAGAAATCCAAGAAGGGTGGCGGCCCACACCGTTGGGTCCTCCGAAACTGAGTTATGTTCCACCATTCCTTCTGGTTTCACAAAATCGAGACAAATACCTCCTAATTTTATTGTATATTTTATCTTCAGGGAATCCTCATTGTGTCTGAGGTTGTAAGGCATTTCTCTTGGATTTCGGAAAAAGGTCGAAGCCTGTCCCCAGGGTGTTCTGTTATTGTTGGGAGGCACCTGTTAGCAGAGGGAAAGGGTTTAATCAGAGATGGTCAACTCACTGCCCAGCTCTGCCTGGGTCTTGCTGGTGTGGTCAGGAGCTGAGGAACAGCTGCCTACTTTACACTTGCCTGGCATCCCCAATCCCACACTTTTCCATGCCTGCCTGGCCCCTGCGGGCCCCGGGTGTGTGATTCCTCTGGTTAGTGGACAGGACTGGACAGGAAGTATTTCACAATCCTGCTTCTGTGGGGAGAACATGTCTCGGGAACCCTAACACCACCCTGCTTCTATGATTCACTAGGAGGACCCACAGGACTTAGCATATAAGTGTAATCACCACTATGATTACAGTGAAAGGATGCAAAGCAAAGTCAGCAAAGGGAAAAGATGCACTGAGCGAAGTCCCAGGAAACCAGGAGCAAGCTTCCAGCGTCCTGTCCCAGTGGAGTCTCATAGGATATGCTGAATTCCAACAGCAAGGAGTTGCGACAATACATGAAATGTTGCCAACCAGGGAAATTCATTAAAGACTCAGTTCCCAGGGTTTGTTCTGGGGACTTGCCACGTTGGCATCCTCTGCATAGCGTTTACCAAGAAGTTCAGGTTCCCCGAAGGAATACAGGTGGTTACCATAAACTACATTGTTTGTGCAAACAATTGAGGGACAGTTAGCCACTTTCATCAGCTCTGGGAATGGTGGGAACCTTCCCGAAATTCAAGTTCCCAGATGCCAACCAAGGGCAACCTTGTAAGCAGACCTTTCAAAGGATGTTAACTGTTGAGCACAGATGGGGATGAGATGGAAAGAGAGGGTGGTGGCAGGCACCCCTGCACTTGGGGGAAGGGGTCTGTTCATGCAGCTTCTGAGGCTGGTGCTGCAGGAACTTTTTTCCCTCTGACCAAAGAGGGAGAGGGCCAAAAGGAACTTGGGTTTTGCACTCAGATCTTAGTTTTGGAGTGATAAGTGGGATTCCTTTACTACATGGACAGAGAAGAAGGGCGAGAGTCCACATTGGCAGTTCAAAGCCCTGTTCATTCATGCATTCGTTCTTTCTTCACATGCACTGTTGATGCCTATACTCTGCCAGGCGCCATGCCAGGTGCTAGGGATACAGTGGTGAGCACAGCAGAGTCTGCCCTCATGAGACCTACTCCTACAGGGAGACAAATAAGTAAAGAGGCAATTACATTTCATTATGACAGGGACATATGAAGGGCCCCAGGGCACCTACCCAGGCTTATGGGTGTCACAAGGCATGAATTTTGTAACCTGGGTAGGAATCACACCTCCACTACTTATTACCTGTGTGTCCCTGGGCAAGTAACCTAGTCACTTGGCGCCTGAGTTTGTTCATCTGAAAACAGGGAGAATTTACATCCACTTCTTAAGGCTGTTGTGAGAAGTAAACAAGGCAGTGCATGTAGAGTGCTTATCTTAGTGGCTGGCACAGTGGACATGTTCACTAATGAGAGGTTTGGTGACATCAAGGCAAGGAAAAGGGTGTGTTAGCCAAAGGGAACATCTGCCCTACCCTTGTTCTGTGCAGAGCCTAATGTCAGAAGGCCTCCCTGCCTCCCTCCAGCCTTGGGCTCATAGGTGCACTGTGGGCTGCAATCTTGCCAGCACAGTCTGCCTACTGGTCCAAGAACACGCTTTACTTTTTTTGGCTCTTTGCGATACTTTTTTCTCTATCTGGAATACCTCAGATCCTCTGTCAGCCAAAGGAGTGTCTACTCATATTATTAAGACCTAACTCAAGTACGTTCTCTGTGAAGGCTTTCCCATGCTAAGATCCTCAGACAGAATTATCCACTCTCTCTTTGTTGCGTCCCTGTTCCACGGTAACTCACATCCCTATTTCAGCTTTCTGGGTTGTGTTACTTGTCGCTTCATTAGAGGGGGTGATTCTTGAGGGAAGGAACGGTTTGGTATTGGTGGGTCGGATGTCAATCACAGGGTTTGATTGGGAGCGAGTGCCCAGTGGTTGTCCAGGAAGTGAATGAATGAATGAGTGTTAGAGTGGACTAGAAAACTCAACAGGAAATGGATTTAGTATCAGCAAAATAAGTTTCTGCCTTCAGAACAGAGCTTGCGGTCTAGAGGAGACAGGTGGTAAACAGGTAAACACAAATATGTCATTAGAGACTGGGAAATGACTCAAGGAAGAGAGTTGGGTCCAGCAGCAGGTGCAGGGGGAGCTGGAATGGAGAAACGGGAGGTCCACATAACCGATGTCCCGGGCAGTGTAGGTTACCTTCTGGAGGCTGGAGGGACCTGTTAGGCAGGGAGCCACACCAGGGATCCTTCAGATGGGGCTAGATAGGTGGATAAAGTTTACCAGCACCTCAGCTGCCAAAGGGCAGTACCATGAGGAGATCTAAACAGACGCTTGGTAGAAAGCATGGAAAACTGGGGTGAGAAACCCAGAATCAATTGAGGAAGTGGCACCCTGTGGACTGAAAGACCTGTCTGAGCTGGATCTAGGACCTTAGTCTGCTCAGGCTCCATAACAAGATATCATAGACTGGGGCCGGCCGAGTGGCGC
>NW_017731685.1:860403-890036 GCF_001890085.2 Hipposideros armiger | reverse complement strand
ATATCCGCCGCCTAGCCCCTAGGACACCTGATTACTGTGTCCTCCCAAGAGGAGATTAACTGTTTGCATTTCAACAGGTCCCAGTCACACCGTGAGACACTCCTCAGAGGGAGCCTTATGGGCCTCGGTCATACCGGGGCACCCCCTCAGAGAGAATGCAGCCTTCCGGTCGTACTGGGGCTTCTCTCTTATCCAATGAAAAAAGAGACTAAATGCGGGGGGGGGGCATGTTAATAGAAATTGGCTTCAAGCAACAGAGACATACAAAAATGAATATGACATTGTACCTACCATTTAGACCATCACAAAATGCTGAGGGAGACAGACCCGTAAAACCATGATTTTTTGAAGTCAACTAAAATTTACTGAGACTAACAAGAAACTTTCTTTACCTTTCTCTTTTAACTGAGGTACATTGAATCATTAGTAGAGGGATGTGTTTTGCTATTTCAGATATATCTAGTGTCTAAATGCATACAAAAGAGAATAGTGGGCTGACTCATCAAATTAAAATTTACTATTTTTGCTAGGGTTTATAATATATGAGAATAACAAAATGATGGTAACGGGTATCGAAATATATAATACTATCAAGGGAGTTCAACCAAAGAGAGCTTTCTGGAAGGAATGAAGCCACAACTAGTTAGCAAAGAAAAGAAAATAACACACATATAATAACTTACATGACGTGTGTTATATGCTGGCCATTACATGTGATCATTACTTTACATGTAATAACGGATTTAGTTTTTAAAACAACCCTATGAGGTGAGTGCTATTATTAACCCCACTTTACAAACAAAGAAACCAAAGCAAAGAGAGTAAGTGACTTGTCCCGGGTCACACAGCTAATTAGTGGTGGAGTTTCAATACCAGGTAGTGTGGTGCCTCAGTTAATGCTGGGGAGTGGGAGGAGGGGTGTGTCAGCAGGTGGAACATGGGATTATGTGAACTATGTCTCCAGCTGCTGACAGCAGAGGGCTGTATCTCAGCACTTCACACCTGGTAGTCCCTACCAAGTTCCCGAGACTCTGTCCCTTTCCTAAAGTTGCAGAGCAGAGGTGACTGATATCTCTCTAGCCCCACGAATGGCCAAGCCCTTCTTGAGTTAAACCAGCTTCTGTCAATGTTCTAAGTTCTGTGTAATGCCTCATTGCTCACCTGCTCTCAGGCAAGGGACCTGCCAGAACCCTGTGCAACTCTAGGTTCAGCATAGAAACATAACATGAACACGATTTCTACCAGTAGTAATAGGGAGTGAATTTCCATTACATAAAGAGTTGAAAGTTGTTTTTTTTTTTAAATTTCTTAGGAATGAGGGTACTTCAAGAACCTATGAATTATTATGCAAGTTATTTGGGAGGGTCAGTCAATTAAGCGATTTTAATTTTGGCTTCTAATTATTCGGTAGCAGAGGTTAAAAATCTGGGGAAATTGTAAGGGAGAACCTCCCCAGTGGGTCGGTACCACCTGAGCTGGGCCCCAAGACCATATGTTCCCCTCTTTTTAAGGGTTTCCAGCCCTCACTGCAGTCCCTAGGTCCCTGTATCTTTCAGCCAGCCTGTTTTTTTCAGTCTGTTTTTCCCACAAAACCACTCAACCTTGGGCTTCTCTGGTTCTTTCACAGGGTGTTGAAGGAAGTTGTAGCTGCAGGAGAGGGTCAGAGGTTTGTAAATGCACCTTGTTCTTGCCTGCGGAGAAATGAGGATTGAGGAAGGGTTCTTGAAGAGCTACTGGGAATAGAAAAAGAAGGACAGATGGGAGAAGTGGAAGGAGGGGAGGGGAGGAGAGAGATGATATCCATCAAATGTACGTACATCATCTCATTTGTTATTAAAACCACTCCTATGTTATGGTATTATTCCAGTTGTACAGCTGGTGAAATAGGTTCTGAGAGTCAAGTACTTGTTCAAGGTCACAAGGTGTTAAACAGCACAGGTGGGATCCGAATCAAGCCTTCCCATATACCCGCAGCTCTCGTGTCCTGTGTCCTGGTTGGTATGACTGGGCACCACAGCCACAGCTGAGGTGGGCTTCAAGGTTTATGCCGAGAGAACCAGGAGGATGTAAGAAACAGGAGAAGGCGAGAGGTGGCTGTTGCTGGGGGCTGAGCAGTGGGTTATTTCAGAATCTATCGAGCTGGGTGGGAGGACAGGATTGGAATGATGGAGTTGGTGACATCCGGTTGAAGGTAATGGTATAAAGCCAGTAGTGAGTGCATTCTGAGGATGACTGAAGAGAGGGCTAATTTGGGCTGAGGGGGCTGAATCCAGGAGCCACAGCAAATCCTCTCGAACTCTCATAACTCTTTTAGATCATGTAGCCTGTTTTTTTTTCTAGCCTTCTGGTGGTTTGCCTGAGTAGCACATATGGAAACATATTACAGACAAAGACATTAAAGGGGGAATGAAATGACTTGCATAAAGTCATCAGATTCACTTGTGGTAAGCTTTTAAAAAATGAAAAATAGCTGTTTCCCTGACTCTTCTACTTTCAGTAAAGCTTTTTCCAGCTCCCTGAAAAGCAGGCCACACCCGGTAAAACAGCCTGTTTGTGGCATTAGTTCATTTCCATTTTTATACTTCTAAAGCACAGGAACAGTTAAACTACCCAGTGAAAAAGGATGCCCACTGTTTTCCTCTGTAGAAATAATCAGTTCAAACGAAATGTCAGTCTGGTCTGTGAATTTTTATGTTCAATTTTAATCACTCAAACAGATCTTGAAGCATCCTGACTTAAAAGATATTTTTGAATCATGTATATTAAACATTTTTTAAATAGGTAAGTGATTTTTAATCAGATAGTTTCAGTTGTAAAGACTTTCTAGAATACTAAGGGAATTAACCAAATTAATGCATATTTCCAAAGAATTTCTAGAATTATAAAGAAAATGCCATATAATTACATATCTAGCTGGAGTATTTTGACTAGATTTTTTTCTGTGTTATTGCCCTTATGTACTATTATGAGGGTGTTCATACAAAGATGACCATTTAAAAAAGTCAATAAATAAATTAGGAAACTGAACAATCTCATTTATGGAAAAAAAAAGCAAATTCTAATTATTTTCCAAGGCAGACTTCTTTTCCTAATGAAAGACCCAATTTTAATTTTGTATGAGATCATCCTAGATAAGAATCGCTTTGTAAAGTGTGTATTAAATGCATCAAAAATTCCTACAGAAAATAGAATATTAAAACATGCCATTTATAAAGTATTATGTCACTTTCATTGTAGTAAAACAGCTTCCAACGGGTAGCAAGTTTAACTGGATTTTTTTTTTTTTGAGCTTAGGTTTCATTTCTTATTTGAGAGAGTTGCATAGTAATTTTTATCACGCGTCATGAGAAATACTATTTGTTAGAACAAAGACTGTTGTGTAAGTCTAATTACATCTTCCTGTATGGTTAAATGAGGGCTGTATTGGAGCTTTTTTCAGCAGTAGCAGCTGTAGCCAACCAAGTTCAGCCTGTAAAAGCATTCCTGTGACTAACTGGTACTAATTGTTTGCAGAGCAACCAGTGGGAGTAATGTTCAGGAATACTATGGAAATGAAATATTCCAAGTCCAAATGGTTTATCCCTTGTTTTCACTGCTCTATTGTGGTTGGATTATTTGTAGAATCAGGCCAAGTGAAGTGGGAACTGTTAGTCTTTTGTTGTTGTTGGACGATAATTTATTGGGTTGTCGGAAGAGTCATGACACATTTTTGCAACAAAAAGCATAGAAAAAATACGTCATGACTTTTCCGACAACCCAATAGCATTCACCTATTCAGGCCTCTCATCTTATAAATAGGAAAAGGAAGGATTAGGGAGCGGCGGAAGGTCTATTTAAGTTACTGATCTTCAAAGTTTTTTGCTCGTACACTCCTATTTTTAAGCATACCCTATAATACATGTGAGTATATTAATTTATAAGTGATATACCTTAATGTAATTTAAAATATATTAATTCTCAAAGTAAGTATCAATATTGAAAAACATAAATACGCAAACTAAATTTTTAATGAATGAGAGAAAAGAAGGAAATAGTTTAATATTTTCTTCCCATACCCTAAAGATTATGGTGTGTGTACCTCACGTTGGAGACCACTGTTTTACGTCATTCAGGGGAAAAAAGGAAAGGAAAAACTTGCCGTTGAGGAGAATCTGTAGAAGAAGTTTTAAGATTTGGGGCGTTGGGAAAGGAAGGGTCTGGGAAGCTTATTCACTGTGGGTACCTAGGTTAATCAGAATTACTGTTACTATTACTTTCTCTTCTATTTTAGTTCCTTTATAGATGAGTTTGTTTAGACAAGGAGCGGCACAACTCTTACAGCGTATTAAATAGGAAAAAAAAATAACTCGAAGAAGTTGGTCAAGGAGGTGTAAAAGTCAGAACTCCTTCAGAGTGAGAGAAATTCAACAAAAACTAAATGTCACAAAAGTCAGTTTGTTAGCTTTAATAAAAGTGTACCTGGGATCTCCTGGGATGACTGTGGCCCTTAGGCGTAGTTGGATCCAGAAGCTCAAATGATGTCACACAGTTCTGTGGATACTGTTTTTCTCAACTACTAGTGATGAGCCCTCTCTCCACGTAGTGGGGAACATGGCTGCCAACAGCCCCAACTTCCTATCAGCCTTGGTTAGCAGCTGCAATGAGAGTTGCTCTCAATGTCATATTTTCATCCCGGGGAAGACTGGTCCACCCAGTCTGGGTCATGTGTATCATGGTCCACTAGATGGGCCACTGTGATGGGTGGTCACTTTTACCCCCTGAAAAGATGACAAGAAAGGTCCTGACAGGTGGGGAGAGACACTTACAAAGGAGGAGGGGGTAGATTCTGAACATCTTCAAACAAAGTATTTTCATGCTAGCAGAGCTCACCCATGTTGGGTTCTGGAGATGTTTAAAACAAGATTTAAATAAATAAATAAAACAAAAAAACCCCAAACAGAATTGGTTCTCAGTTAATTAATTTTTGCTATTGATTCAAGCAAGAGCTTATAGCATTTAGAAATGCATTCCTATAAAATGACACCTGGACCTCTTTCATGTGTCAAAGGGCAGCCTTTTCAAGAGAGGGTTTTGTAGAAGGAGGAAATCTGCTTCTGATTTTAGTACATCCAGAGGCATGCAGGCTTTTTGGACCAATTATTACCAGACCTTGAGATAAATCACCTCCTGCACCATTAGTACTTGAAGGATTATCGGCCTCAAAGATTTATGTGCGGATTAATTGGGCAGTGTGTATCTCAGATCGCTGTGTTTAGAACCATGGTTGTCCCGCAAATCATTTATATTAGTGCTTTATTCAAAATTCTTTGGCCTTATATAATCCTGGCGTTGCAGGGAAATCAGAAGAGCCTTTTCTTTATTTATCTGTGGTTTGGCTTCAGCCTCACCCCCACCCTTATCCCCCACCTAGAGTTTAATAGCTCTGGCTAGGGATACACAGAGCCTCTAAAAGCACAGCGGCTCCCAGCTTCCAGTGTTGCAGATTATTTTAGTTGCTTCGTCTGAACAGTGACCGAAATTTGCGTGACCTTGTACTGAAGGACAAGATGAGGTACAAGAAATACATGGCTATTCTGGAAGCAGCCGTTGGTATCACCCCTCTTATCAAAAGAGAACTTTTACCGGAGAGCAGAAGACATGTGAACCTTTGGCAGCACCCCGGGTAAGCAGAGGAGGCCAGAGGACGCTTGGTGGGTGTTTGGGAGCCCAGAAGGAATAAAGGGTCATCTCTGTCGTAAGGGTAATAAATGTTGAGTTCTTCATTGAGAACTTGGTGGATATGGCCTTTTCATACTGATTTACAAACTCAGTAATGAAATAATTGGTAATAATACTCTAAGAAAATTCCTGGCCTAACAGACACAAAAGATGATGTCTAAGCCAATTTTTACATCTAGATATTTTAATTTTGAAATTTTTTTACATAGTCTAGCAACGTAGCAATGCTTAAAGATGAAGTAAATGTGCTTTATTTTTTTTCTACAATGCAACTATTTTTCTGACTAAAGTGTATATGCAGACTGTGTTTCAGGTAAATACTTTTCTTGAAATAGCAGTTTTTATTTCACGTCTTTTTCTAAAGCCCCACTCCCTTACTCAGTTGAAGAAGGGTTTAAACGTTGTTTTCTGAATGGTTAGAGGCTTCAATCCTGACTTTTTTCTCTGAAGTCCCCTTCTTGTGTCTTTTACACATCGAGGAGAAATTTAATTCAAGGTGCTTGTGTGGTAGACAGTATTTTTAGGAACTGAATTTAATTTTTAAATGGCATGAGCCACACATTGGCACTCACCCAAGGGTCAACTCAAGGCATCTATGTAGCTACTATTTCTTTTTAAGTAGAAAGTCACTTTGCACTTATATGATTTTATTTTTTAAAATCATATAAACAATTTACATTCATTATGGAAGATTTAGAAAATAGAAAAAAATAAGCAGGAAAAAAAATCACCCGCAGTCCCATCTCCCTAAGAGAATTACTATAATTATTTAGGTCAGTGGTTGTCAATTGGGGCGGGGGACCAGCTGGAGGGACTTGCCCCCAGGGGACATTTGGCAATGTCTGGGCACATTTTTGTTACAAGGGGCAGTGAGGGGGCTTGCTGCTGGGATGTAGTGGGGAGAGGCCAGAGATGCTGCTCAACATGTTATAACGGACAGCCAGTCCCCCACAGCAAAGAATTGTGCAGCCCAAATGTCAATAGCACTGCTATTGAGATGTGATTTAGGTAGATTTTCTTCCCCTCTGTAAAAGGTAGTTTTTATTAGAAATAAATGAGGTCTTTCTTTTGGAAATTTTAGAGATGCTTTGAATGGAATCCTGAGACAGCATTATTATTATTATTACTATTATTATAATTTTTTTTCTGTATCCTCATTTTTATTGGTAAGTATGATTTGCTGCATTATACAACTCTGTTGTGAAACTGATTAAAAAAATCGTTTAAGTATACTTTCAGTTCTGGCATACCCTAGGAAATAGTATCCTATGGACCAAAGGTTGACAAAATTTTTCTGTAAAGAGCCTTTATAGGCTTTGCGGGGCATACATAAACAAATAGGCTTGACTATGTTCCAATAAAACTTAATTTACAAAAACAGACAGCAGGAATGGATTTGTCCAGTGTATCATAATTTGCCAAACCCTGCTTTGGACTATACTACTGTTATTATTTTACTATTCTCTTGAAAAGTAAAAGGAGATGTTTCTATGTGTGGAGGGGGCAAGGGGCATATGGTGACTCTGGGACAGTCCATGTGGGTTAATGTTCTTTTAGGGGTTTATGGAAAACCTGTTGTAATGACCAAATTGTGATTCTTCAAGGAGCCCCTAGGGATTGGACATACTGTAACCTGGACATATGCCCTAAAATGATGGAAGTTTAGAGCTGGAGAAACCTTTCGTCAGGGATGGTAAACAGGTTGCATATGGCACACCAAAGCCAGTGTTAAGGTAGGGAGGACCCCAAGGCCAAGTTTGAGCTTAGCAAGAAAGGAATATAGTGATTGATGAGGGATGTTTATTCTGGACATATAGTTGGAGAACTGGGGGAGCTGTGACACGCGGTTTATATATTTACCATTCCTTAATCCTCGTTTAGTCTTCAAATTTTGTAAGTGTGCAACTCAGCCTCATTTGAGTCATGATTGAGGGTGTGGCCTTCAAACAACTGGATGTTCTTAGTTTCTGGCTCAGGGTCATTCATTGAGGGATCCACCCTAAACAAACTCAGATGGTTCAGTTGTGTGAATTGATTGCCAAATTATTCATTTCTTTTTGGAGATAACCTTATCCAGCAATTGGAATGAGCGAGTTCCCTAAGTAGAGCCATCTCTGCTTTGCTCCATTTCCCTAAGTCAAGCCAAACAGAAGTTCAGTTATTCATTCCAGTATGATCCTTAGTAAGGAAGGTGAATGTTTGGTTGGTTGTTTGGTTTAAGAGAACATTCTCTTAAGCCTGATGAAGTAGCATTGCATCATAGGACAAGAAGATCTTCCTTATAACTGTAATACTTTGAATACTTTGAATACACGTGTTTTGCTGATCTCCATTTTTTGTTTGCTACTCCCTTGTCACCTGACACAGTCTTCCTTTGGACATGCTGATATCTTCACCGAGCTTGTAGTAAGCTCTCCTTTCTGGGTATGCTAGGAGGGGTTATCTTCTACTGATGAATTTTATTAATTCTACATCTTTCAGAGGCATCTTGATGTCTTATTTCCCAAGGGGTAATATACATATGAATCACTTTGTTAAAAATGCAGATTTGAACTTTAGGTATGGTGGGGCCCGAGCGTCTGCATTCCCCCCCCCCACCCCCACCCCCGAGTCTGCATTTTAATAAGCTTCCAGGTGATACCAGCAGCCCAGCTAATGCTCAATGGATGTGACGCTAACAGTTCAGTTCATGAATCACGCTTTGAGGAGTGAGTATCTAGAGAAGTGCTTTTCATCAGCCTACTTGCTTCCTCTTGACATTGAACTTTCTGATCTTCCTAAGGACTTTGAGTCCCAATACCTTGCCTCCCTGCATTTGTTAGACACCTCAGTGGTAGAGATCTCAGTGGTAAGAAGTTAGGTGGTTGGCTGTGCTTCTGCGGTGGGAAATCTGCCCATGAGCGTTCTGCCCAGAGATTTCTGTTGGGCTGGGGGACTAAATAGTGAGGCTGGTATTTCGTCTAAAGAATTCTGTCCCTTTCATTCTTTTCGGGAAGTATTCCAATCACTGCAATATACAGTAAGTCCCTCACTTCATGTCTGTGATAGATTTTTGGAAACTGCGGCTTTAAGTGAAACGACGTATGACAAAACCAACTTTACCATAGGCTAATTGATATAAACAAGAGTTAAGTTCCTATAGCATATTTCTGGTCATAAAAACACCACCAAACTTCTAAATAAAGACCTAAAAACACTTCTAATACTAAACATCAAAATAAATGTGAGCTGTACATACTTTTAAGAAAGATTTAGATAAACAAGGCAATTTTTTCCCAACCTGCTTCTTCTAGAAAGTTACGGGTCATGGGTGGTGGAGCCTCTCCTGGTCCCTCAGGGCGCAAGATGGGACCCATCCTGTACAGGGCATCCTTTCATCACAGGGCCACTCACACCCACACACCACACTCACTCAACCTGGGACAAAGTAGACACGACAGTTCACATCTGTGGGATGTGGGAGGAAATGGGTGGAAACCAGAGTCCCCAGAAAAAACCTATGCAGACATGGTGAGGACGTGCAGACTCCACAAAGAGAGAGTGGCCCCGGCTGGGAATTGATTTTTTTTCTTCTCTTATCAACGTTATAATGAATTGGCATTGAAAGCAATGACATTGTTCGAGGACCTGCTGTACTTGTAATATGCCTAGTATTCAAGAGCAGCTGCTTTTTCATTTTAAAACATAATCGGAAGTCAGGTCATGATTCCATTTTCAAAACCTGGAATTTGTTCACCGCTAACCTCCTCCTGACCTTTTAGTACTTTTCCTTGCTGTCTGCAAGCAGGACTTCTACTCTGCAAACTGTACACTCACATGGGCCTGTAAAGTCACAGGCCCAAATCACCAGCTACCAATCAATTGGTTGAATGTTGCAAGTTCATAGAAGCACAAATTAGAGGATTTATACATGTGCATATTTACCCCACTGCCTGGCACACAGCAGGTGCTCAGTAAATATTTGCACATGCTTTTTTACTCTATTTCAGCATAGTCATAAATGAAGAAAAACATATAAAAAAGGAACTGACACCCAAACATACAAATACTGAGCTGCCTATGGATTTTCCTTGTAAAATTTTGTAAAGTTTTCCAGCTCTCACTCATGCTACCTGACAATAATTTGACATATATATCTGTCGCTACTATTGAGAACCAGGAATATAATTGAGTTCTTTTTGCCAAATTTTTTCTTAACTGAAAGGTGGCCTTAGTCGATAATGGCGTACACTAGATATGGCTGATTGTTATTGGTAGTTCCCATATATATGTCAAAAAACATCAGGAATATTATAAAAGAACATTAAAATCAGGGTGTCATAGAAATACAGAAAACTGATTTAATGAAAAGACAAGCCAGTTTAATAAAAGAAGCAAGCTCTCTTTGGAGCTGATACCTATAGAAAAATTTCATATTAAGGCCCAAAGCATAACCAAGCCCCATCTAGATTTGTTGGCCATTTGCTTATCTTTGGAAGTAATAATAGAAACCATGTATGGGCTGGGCTCTAATTCTGTTGCTTGCTTTGTAGGGTGTCCAGATGGCCTTGCATTAGCCAGTGCCTATATTTCCTGCTGATCCTTGGAGAAGGGAAATGTGTCCCTTGCCTGTACAAATAAAATCAACACCATCTTTTATTTTTCTTTTATTGTGTAGGGAGTGTTTTGCACACATACCACAATATCACTTTGTCTTGCAAACAGAAGAGTATGTCCAGAACTGGTGAGAAGCCACATTCTTCCTCCCACTGGAAGAGTTCTCTGTGACTGCCCTGTTCGCAGCTGCTGGGTCCCAGGCACGGCCCCGAAGTGAGCTTGTCTCCTTGTGATGTTTGAAAGGCACATACAGGATTAATAAAAATGTTAAAAATCTTCCTTGGATTTTCTTAGGATGAGGGGTAAAAAGGAAAAGTATTTGCCATCTTTTTTGCTTGTGGGCAACCCACACATGTAAAAATAAAGCTGAGGGCCTGGCTGAGTGGTGTGTTGGTTCAGAGCTGGCTTGGGACGGATGCCAGAGGACCCCGGTTCGGATCCCACATATGAGGGCCAGTGACACTGCCCTCTACAGCTAAGATGCTGAACAACAGCTCAACTTGGAGCTGGGCTGCTGTGGTTCGCTGTCAATGGCGTAGGCTGCAGTCCCCTGCTGCGGTGGGCTGCCATAAGCTACCATGTGTAGCCGGTGGCCACCGTGAGTGGCCAGCAGCTGCCGTGAGCGGCCGTCCAGAGACCGGGGACTGATCTGCTTCGCCCAGGAAGAGTGCAATGATGGTGCCAGCTTGGGCCAGTGAAGCAATATCCTCCAGAACTAGACTGAAGAACAAAATAACAGCAACTTGTCTGTTCCCCTCCCCCAATTCCCCAATAAAATCTTTAAAAAAAAAAGTTTTCTATAAATATTTTCCCACTTGCTAAATTGTGTTGTTGTTGGTTTTTAACCTGAAAAGTGAATTTCTTATAAGATCTCGTTCCTCGGGGTGACCTTCAGGTGAATCAATGATGCCAAACTTTACATGGTTACTCATTTTCTCCAATTTTTGAAGACTGAAAATATTAGGGGCAGCAAATTCATTCCTAAAAATAGATCTGAGAAAAATGAAAATTATGTCCATGTAATCACTTGTGTGTGTGTGTTCATTATAGCCAAACAGTGGAAACAACCCGAATGTCCATCAGCTGATGGAGAGATAAATAAATATGGTACGATATATCTATACAGTGGAATATTATCTGGCCATAAAAAAGAATGAAGTTCTGACACATGTTACAACATGGATGAGACTTGAACATGTTACGATAAGTGAAAGAAGCCAGCTACAAAAAGGCTACATAGTGTATGAGTTCATTTATATGAAATCCCCAGAACAGGTCAATCTATAGGGACAAAAATTAGGTTTGTGGTTGCCTAGGACCAGGATGTGATGTGGGGAGGGAATTGGTGGATGGCAGGTGATATCTAATGGGTGCAGGGTTTCTTTTTTGAAATAATGAAAATGCTCTAAAGTGGATTGTGGTAATGGTTATACAACTGTGAGTATACTAAAAACTATACAATACATGGGTGAATTGTACAGTAGGTGAACTTCAGTGCCTTTCCCAAGATCTCACCATGCTGAGAATGACTGTTGGATTTTTAACAACACTCTCTTTCTCTTTCAGGGTGCAGAATACCACATTATTATCATCCCCCTGTGAGTGGGATTGGCACCCCGGCTATACCTCCTGGCACAAGTATTCCGCAAAACACAGACTTGTGCCAGTGGACAGCCTGCTTTACCAGGTACTTGGTTTTTTTTTGGTCTCGCATCAAACTCGTTACTGTTTCTCCTCCACCAAAAGTTTGAAGTTTGATATAAATTAGTTCACATCCTTGAGGTCATCAAGACCATCATTTTCACTGTAGCTAACAGAGAAATTGTTTACTATCAAAGAAAATTTTATTGTAACATCCTATTTACCAAAGAACAGACACATCTTACCTGTATTTATGGTCGGAATTGCTATGTATTACTTTGGGTGAATGCTAATTGAGGGTCTTTCTGGCTAAAGCGTGTGTGAGTCCAACCCCCATGGTTCAGAATAAATGCCTAGCAAGGTATTTTGGTGTCTGTGGTTATAGGTCATTATGGTAGGTGACTTTTTCCATTATCTTTGAGGTAACAATTATATAAAAGACACCAGTCACACACTGGCTTCTAAAGATTAATTATGTACAAGCTTTTAGCTAAAGATTAAGAGCGAGTATTATCTATTTACTGATTCAGTTTTAAGTCCGAATTAAATGAGATTTACAAGGCATTAAATTTTATTTTGACAGATGCTGGGATGTATTTGTTCTTAGTTACACTTTAACCCCTGATTATAGCCCAGTGCATGGCTGGCTGGAATGGGGTTGGAATTTTGTTTTCCATTCGCTTGTTTCATAATTCCTGTCTGTTTAGGCTCCTGCTACGTGTCAGAGCTGGAGTTCAGAGGAGTGTGACTAGCACACAGCGGTTCAAATCCCACTGCTCCTGCCTTCTAACTGTGTGTGATCTCGGGCACATGTCTGAATGTCTCTGAGCCCTAGGTTCTTCATCTGTAAATAGGATTGTTAATATGAAGCTAAATGGGTTAACATATAGCAAGCACTGGGCACATACGAAGGACTTCCTTGGAGCCCGGTTGTTTAAATAGGGACACTTGTAAGGGAAGTTCTCAGTTTTCACTGATCCAACAGGGCTGGGAATGGATTTTTGTTCTTCTCTATGGAGCTCTTAAAGGTTCTAAACATAAGAACACAGATACTTGCCCAGGTTCCAGAAGTGGTTTTTCTAAAAGTGGATTGAGTCAAATGAGTTAAAGGGACATCATGGAGTCTAGTAAAGGGAGCTTGGGGCTGGCATCGTCTGCTGGAGGGAAGGCTTTTTCTGATTCAAGCAAAGCCTCTTCTGACAAATATCTCCCTGGTTCTGGTTTCCTGTCCTAGTGACCACACGCCCTTCAATACCAGTTTGGTTTCCCAAATCAGCACCTTATCCAAAAGCTCTTTCATATGTGTAAACACGTAAGGGTGTCTTTCTAGGATGAATTAGCCTCAGGCAAGTTGGGTGGTAAGGATTTTTCTTACGGTGTCCCACATCACCCGAGTTTCAGATCCAACAAACATTTATTAAGAGCTTTTTATTTGCCAGGCACAGGGCAAGGTGCTTTCACTCATATTGTTTATCCTTGGAACAATCCTGAGAGGTAGGTATTATCAGCTTTCTTGTGCAAATAAGGAAACTGAGATTCAAAGATTTTTAAGTGATTTCCCCAAGATTGCACAGCCCCTGACTCCCAAGTTCAGGGAGATTCCTATAATAACAGCTGGTTTCTATACTCACTCTGTAGAGCTTGCAGATTGAACTCCTAAACTCAGATAGTAAACAGGTTTTTCTCAAGGGCCAGTTCTGATCATTAGGTAGTGGCTTTCTGGACTTAAGGATTCATAGGTACTGTCCAAGTTTGTTGAACAAGAATGCTGGGACCCATTAACAATGTCTGGCATGGGTAGAGGAGGGTGCCTGTAGAACCTGCCCTCAGCCTGAGGTTTTGATCATCATCAGCCTCTACCTTTTCTGCCCTTTACAGTCTTGGAGTCTGGAGAGAGCTGCCTGATGCTTCTTTCTTGATACATTTTTTTTTTTTAAATTGGGGAATTGGGGAATGGGAACAGTCAAGCTGTTGTCCTTCAGTCTTAGTTGTGGAGGGCACAACTACTAGCTCAGCTCCAAGTCCAGTCACCATCCAGCTGCCTATTGGCAGCTTGTGGCCCACTCAGCTCAAGGTGCCATGTTCAGTCTTAGTTGCAGGTGGGCATAGCCCACCATCCCATGTGGGAGTTGAACCGGAAACCTTGTTGTTGGGAGCACATACTGTCACCAGCTGAGCCATCCTGCCACCTATTGGCAGCTCAGCGGCAGCTCAGCTCGGTTGCAGCTCACTGGCCCATGTGGGAATCAAACCAGCGACCCTGTTGTTCAGAGCTCTCGCTCTTAACCAACTTTAGCCACTCAGCCGGCCCCTCTTTCTTGATACTGTAAGGGGCTTTGATGATCACTTTTCCGACATAGCAAAATCATCTTCCACTCTTTGCCTGCAGGAAAGATGCTAAGAGTCTGGGCAGAGCCTCACTTCCTAGACATGGAGTCTCATCGTTAGGTAATTTAGATACCTTAGCGTCATCACAGACTCACCCCATAACACGGGCTTAGAAAAATGAATTGAAAGTGAAAGCTTAAAACTTTTACTTCTGTGTACCTGGGAGCCACTTTGCTAGGGGCTCCTCAGTCTATAGGAATACTTGGGGAGCTCACACTAGCAGCCAAAGCTTCTCATTGAATTGGATAGACTCAGAGCAGTAGTTCTCAAACTTTATCCCCATCAGAATCACCAGGAGAACTTGTTAAACAGAGTCCTGGGTCCTACCCCCCAGAATTTCTGCTTCAGTCGGTCTGGGGTGAGGTCCAGGAATCTGCACTTCTGACAAATCCCCAACCAGGCTGATATCTCCGGTTTCCGGACCACACTCTGAGAACCACTAGCTTGGAAAGTACTTCTAACAGTTGCTTCAGAGCATGGGCTTATTTATAGATGGTGTTTGTGGCGGGTTTTTTCCCTACCTGTGGTGAAGGAATTCTTCCTCAAACATTTAATGAGCATCTCACACAGCACGGCCTGAGGGAAATCTAGAGGAATATACTCATATAAAGACTTGTCCTGGGGCACATGGGTGGGACTCTAATTTGGAATCAGTAATGGCATTGCTGTGTGAAAAGGGCCGCACTCACCCCTTACAGTCCATGTGAGCTGAAGGCCTGAGGCCATGACTGAGGGGAGGCCTCCTGGGGGAGGTGATATTTGAGAGGAAACTTGAGGATGAAAAGTTGTTGGCCAGGTGTGAAAAGAGGGGAGAAGAAAGCCTGGGGAGCAGAGACAAAGCTGCTGCCGCTGTGTTAGGCTGGAAGAAAAGTGACGGTATTTGTGGTGAGAATCCCACTGTAATTCCAGTATAAAGTGAAGGGTCAACCTATAGTAGTAATAACAGTGAAAGCTTTATGTCTGTTTGGGTGCTATGATGGTATGGTTGGCACTGCACTAAATGTTTTACCTGAGTTTAATTCTCATACCCACCTTTTGAGGTTTAGGTCCAAGTATCATCCCAATTTGTATTCATTTCCTAGGGCTGCAGTGAAAAAGCACTTCAAACTAAGTGGCTTAAACAATAGAAATTTATTGTCTCCCAGTTCTGGAGGCTGGAAGTCTGAGATCAAGCTGTTGGCAGGGTGGCTTCCTTCCCAGGGCTGAGGGAAAGATCTGTTCGGGCTTCTCTCCGTGACTCGTAGATGGCCATCTTAGCCCTGTGTGTCTGTCTTTGTGTCTACATTTCCCATGTTTATAATGGATTAGAGCCCACCCTAAAGACCTCACTTTAACTTGGTTACCTCTGTAAAGGCTCTATCTCTAAATAAGGTCACATTCTGAGGTCCTGGGGGTTAGGACTTCAACATATGAGTTTTGAGGAGACACGGTACTACCCATAACATCATGTTACAGATGAAGAAATGGAAGCTTAGAGAGTTTAGATAAGCTGCCCCAAGCCACACAGCCATTAAGCTGAACCATGTAAACGGGCCATTTCTATAAGCAAAAACAGTCCAACAGCGGCACTGTCATAGGTTAAACCTAAGAAGTAGCAGAACTGGCACTTGCGGAAACTCAGTTCTGACATCATAGTTGTGCTCTTTCACCCATTGCTTTACTGGCTTCTAGCGTTCTCTTTGTTTTCCTTGTGTGTCCTCATGGTTTACTGAGAAAAGCAGTGCTGGGAGATCAGGGTATCAGGCTGCTAGCCTGTTAGTTTCTGGTTGATGATTTTCTGAACAAGATACCTTATATTTCAGTTTTCTGTCTTCCCTATTTAAGAAGACCATGGGAAATGGTTAGAGTATTATGAAACATTTAACATTTATGAAAGAAATGGGCTGTTTCAAGATGATGGGTGCTGTTTTGCTATGAAAATGTTATATACCTGTAACACAGATTACCTGGGGATAGCTGTCCTGTTCTTATTTTCCTTCTCAAAACAGCCTAAATGTTTGTAAACAATGTGTTAGCCCTTATACTTGTGTTATAAGTGCATTTACTTGGAATTTTCTCAGCATTCAGAGATTCAAGCTACTTAATTTCCAGCCATTGGGATTTCAGACAAGTGGTTTTGTCAGGACCCACATAATAATTCCACATTTTCCTCTCTAAGTATTTAAAATGAAAGAGCATTGCTCCAGATACTTGCCTACAAAAGACTTTGTCATTCTAGCAATTCCAGCAAACTTTTATTGTGAGACATTGGTATACCATTTAAGTGGAAGAAAAAAATAAGATGGGTTTATTCTTACTTTCAAATGTTTTAGTTATAGTCTAACATGTTTTCCAAACAAAAATTAGAGTGCATGGTTTACTCCTGAAATCAACAAGACAAATTGTTTGCCACCTGGCCTATCTTTGGAAATCTGAGATGTCTGGACATTTTTAAGTATAGTACACAGATCATTAATACTCAAAAGCTAGCTTCTGAAACATAAATGTAATAATTATACTCCTGCACATTTAAGAGAATCCAAAGCCTAAGAATTAAAAGATGACTAGGTGATTGCAAACCCAGAGCCCTCTCATTTTTACTTTTCACAGCTTGTTTTTCTTACCCACCCCTTGCCCTTCTCTCCAGCACTTTCTCCTCCACCTATTCCAGCCACTTCCAGTTGTGGTTAACTGGTTTCAGGTATCCTGTGGGCTAGGCACTGCACTGCCGTAGGTGTCCGTCTCTTTCCTGGCTGGGAGTTATGACTGATTTGCAGTCAGCTGCCGTAGTGCCATATGGCTGGCTGTATTGGGCCCGTGCTACAGCAAGCCTGGAGGCGGCTTAGTTTATTATTCCCATTTAAACTGATAACATTGAGGTGAAGAATTTGCAACTAGCTTCTGGTTGGGAGAGGTGTCATCATTGGAGCCCCGATTTTGGTACTTCATCAAGTTTGCATCAGTTGAGTGGTTGGTGACAGAAGTTTTCAGTTCAGCCAAATTTTTTATTTGTTTAGAGGTAATCTGGTTGTAATCTGCTTGGTTAGACAAAACACCCTGGAAAAGATTTCCCCACCTAATCATAATTATATTTATACTTGAAAAACTTATTGATGTTTGAAAACAATTCTTTGGTTATAATTATTCATATTTGATATTGATACTTGTAATATAATGATAGTCAAGAAATAAACATAATTATAGACGTATGATTATTTTCACTTCAGCTCTTAAATTTGGTTGCTAAAATAACTTTGTCAACCCACTTTGAAAGAGGCTTCATAGTATGTTAGAGGTAAATTTGTCTCTTTTAATGGCTTTAGCTCAGCAGAATACATATGGTAAGAAAGAATATATACGGTAAGAAATCTTGTTTTCCCAAGATTTAGAACAAGAATCAAAATACTTTAGCCACTGGGGGATGGTTCCAGCAGAGGCAAATCTAGATCAGGGTGAGAGAAAAGAGGTAAAAAACAGTGTCATTGGGAATAATAGCTAGGATTGCTTCTGGAAAAAAATAATAGAAAAACAGTTTATGTGATTTACTGTGCAGAATGTAAGTAAGTCTCAGGGAGCTCTGAATCTTTTGAAAATAAATCTTGATTGATTTGTTAAAAAACAGATAACGTTAGAGGCAGGAAAAGCTGCAAGTCCCATACATGTCAGAAAGTGGATGAAAGATTTCACTCACGTTATTCTCACGCTCACCTCCCAGATTAGCAAAGAAGTTGATGTACCTTCTGTAAACCTAATTTTATTAATTGCGGCTCTCCACCCTGCTCGCTTCTCCTCATTACTCTAGGAGGGGTGGGAATCAGCTTGTGTAGTCTTAGCCTCCAAGCACTGCCAGGCAAGTTCCCGCAGCGATCATGGGACACAAAGGCTCAGAGACCATAATCAGGTATCCACTCACACCATTTATTCGATTAATTCAATTTGTAAACTCTCAGCGAGAAGCAAGGGGAAAGAGATTAGAACACATTAACATACTTAGATTGGGATACACATAGGGTAAAAAAAGGTCCACACTTTTGGAACCCTGTGCTTGCAGTGTTCACATGTCCTGCCTCTGCAGTGTCAGTTTCCCTGAGGATGGTGTGGTCACAAAGGCCAGAGGGGAGGTGGAACAGGGGGGTATCATCAGGTATCTGCAGCTAACACCTGCTTGCTCTGTCGGAGGAATGGAGAGCATTGTGCTTGGCCACCACGTGTAGCTCTCCAGTGATCTGTGTTTTATCTGCATTTTGGTGCAGAACATATGCAGGTCCAGAATTGGCTATAATGGGTGTCACCAATAGGTGATAAATTTAAGGAAGTCATAGCTGTCAATCTGGACATAACATGAGCTGAGCTTTATTATATATTATTAATATTGTATTGAATAGGGAATATGTATTAACAACATAAATTATAAGTTATATAATATTTTATATTACAACATTATTATATCTAAAATATTATAAATGAAGTATTTATTAAATTTATTAATATTTTACCAAATTTGATTACTACTTACAATTTAATTTGTCCTTCCATCCCCTTCTATTTATAAGTAACACTCCCATTTGTTTCATTCTTTTCATCTATATTTAACACACAAATTCTCCATTTATTCTCTTTATCTTGAACACATCTTATAGGTTATTAACTTACCATCTACATTATACACATCTTATGAATTCTGCCTGAGTTTTATAAGCTACTTGCGTCCTCATTATCACTGTGAAGTAAATCTTAGGGGTTTCATCCATCTGATTTTTTCCCCCCCGTGCTCAACACCAATTTTAAAAAGAACTTCAAATAGAATAATTTAGTTAGCAGATTATAGTACTATATTCATACAAACGGAATATTATGCAGCTAGCAAAATGATGAAATAGCTCTAGATTGACATGAAAAAGTAGCCAAGCAACGTTCTTATGTAGAATAACAGGCGGCAGAAGAGCATGTCTAGTAGATCCCCGGTGTAATGCTGTACACAGTACCTCCAGAGAAGTACCTGGAAGGATGCTCCCCCATTTACTAATAGTAGTTTGTCCTGGATGGTGACATTTTCATTGCCTTTTGGTACTTTTTTGTGATCTACTGTATGGTTTGGTGAAGAAACAAGTATCGTTTCTATTAATATCATTCAAATTCAAATTATGTATGTATACAAAACAAAACATAAAAAAAATTAAAAAGGATTGTAGGATTAGACCTTTTCTTTCGTAAACCAAAGACAGCATTTTGCAAACAGAGAATTATTTTGAACCCTTCAACATGTTTTACCTGCCTTCAGAATGGCAACCTTTCTGTCTTGTGCTAGAGAATCCTACCGCTCTGCCGAACCTCCTTCATGATGAGACTCACCTGGGGGTGCATGCTACAAACATCAATTCCCCTTTCAGACCTACTGAATCAGTCTCAGGGGACAGGCCTTGGATGCGTCAGGTGGTTCTTATCACCAGAGGAATTTAGGACGCTTTCCTATAGAAACAGAAATGTTCCGAGCCACATTTTCCATTTTTATTGAACGCCTCCTGGACGCGCCTTGTCCAGGCCCAGCTTCCTTTGTTTTAAGAGGCCTGTGCTAATTTGCATGGCTGCCCTGGAAAACTATCCGTTGGCAGTGTTTTTCTAAGGCCCCTTTCAGGTCTGAGCATTCTTTGAAAATCTAGGAGACTTTTCAACAACTTTAATCTGTGTCCATCAGGGATACTGAATTCTTAGGGCTGGAGGATCCTGGTGATAATTTTTTTTTAAAAAGCAATTCAGGTGTTGCCAAAGGCCCCTCTGGTTTCCCTGGAGGACTTGTGTGCCTCATGCGGACGGTCCCTTGGGCCTCTCTCACCTTAGATTCCCTCCTTATCTGTGAGATGAGGGCCTTTTTACTTAGTGAAAATGTTGATTTATTTGTGTGTGTGTGTGTGTGTGTGTGTGTGAAATGGACTTGTTTTGAGAGGGGGAGCTCTGAAATCCAGTTAGACACTGGACTCACATTTGAATCAAGGATACCAATTCACTAGCTCATCGGCTGGAGTCAAATGGCATGTGTGGCATTTACCTTTTCAATATTGCATGGGAAGAGGCTCACAAACACGATGCCCCAACATTATTCGTTCACTTGCTGCGTCAGCAAAAACCCTCTTCAGTTCTGTTCAAAGGAGTCAAAAGGGAGATGATCACAACAAAAAACCCACCTCTGCCCTCGACTCTGTGCAGTTGTCTCACTGCAGCCCAGGCAGAGAACACAGGGAGGGGCCGGAGAGCAGGGACAGGAAGGGGCTTTGAATCCATCAGACGTGGGTTTGGATTTTCACCCACCGTCTACCCTAGGATTTTCCTCTCTGAAGCACAGTTACTTCATCTCTAAAGGGGGGCAGTAATACCACATATGCGGGGGTGCTCCGAGGATTTACATGAAGAGAGCTAAAACAGTGTGTGAAAGCTTCTGGCACATAATGTTCATTGAATCGATCATTGTCTATCCGGGTTTCTGGTTTGTTTGTTTTTTCTTAATGGAGGGTGAAGAAGTGGCTCTGTCTCAGAAAGAGTTGGATTACATATAGTCTGCAATGTAAACAGTAGTAAAATAATAGAAGCTGTCGAAATGAGGAGCACAGTGCACTTGAGGACCCAGGGCCCCGTGCCAGGAGGGAAGGACTCCTCCACACTGCACAGCTCTCTCCCTAGCGGGATCTGCCTGGGGCAGACTGTGCCCTAAAAGGGGCTTTTAGGGTCTCCAAGCGTGGAGGTAGATTACGCTCCGCCTTAGCCCTGGCTAACCCGGCTGACCTTGGCCTCTGCCTGCCAGCCTGAGCACACCCAGACCAGCCCCAGAAGTCCCCTAGGAGCCTGTACGTGGGCAGCCTGGCACCACGGAGTCAGCCCAGAGCTACAGCCAGCTCCTTCCAACCAGCACTCTCCCCAACACCAGTCCAGGGCTCCTTAGCCTCATAATCCAGCCAGCCCACAGGTGACTCTGAATTGCACAGCTAATTCTTTTGTGAACCTCGTGACCAGCTAAACCCATCATGCCCAGAAACAACCAGTGAGGAGGATGCAGAGTTTGGGATTTGTGCCATCCACAGGGAAAGGAGAGGGAATGAAAGGCGCATTCATTGAGAACTAACTTTCTCTCCCAGTGAGTCTGACTACAAAAGTTTTCATAACTTTGGCACTTACTCTAACATCTTTTCATTGTGATGAAAACAACAGCCATGGGAATGTATTACCAATCGTAATAATAAAGTTAAAAAGAGAGAGATGTGGATAATAGGTTTCTTATTTTGTTCGAGCTGTTCTCCCTTTCTGCTATAGCCCTTCTCTAGGCGTCCCTTACCCTGAGCTGTGCTCTCAAACACTTGTTTCACGACTAGTAAAGCACTCAGCTGGACTCCACCTTCTTGCTTTTGTTTTTTAATTTTTAATTCCTTTTTAAAAATTTTTTAATTCCCCTTCTCCTCCCTCTCCACCTCCTCGCTTTAACTTAACCTTGGCTGTCTCCCGAGAGCATCGCGTCCTGGTAGCCACCTCAGGTAATGCTGCCTCCTTTAGATGGAAAGAGAAATCGAAGCAGGAGCTGGCTCCGTGGTCCAGGCAGAGACACCCGAACAAAGGCTCTGGGACAGGAATGAGCTTGGCAGGGTCTCAAGAGCAACAGCCACAAAGAAAGGTCAGGGCGGCTCCAGGAAGTGAGCTTGGGAGTGTGCAGGATGAGTTGAGGTTAGAGAAGGCAGCGAGGTCAACTCACATAGGATCTGCAGGCATCCTTACCACAGGCTGCTGTAGCAAAATACCACACCGAGTGGCCTAAACAGCAGACATTTTTCACCCCGGCCGTTCTGGAGGCTGAGAAGTCCAAGATCAAGGTGCCAGCAGGTTTGGTACTTAGTAAGAGCCTTTTTCCTAGCTTGTAGACAGCGACCTTTTTGCTGTGTGCTCACATGGCCTTTTCCAGATATATGCACGTGGAGTGAAACTTTGAAAGTGAGCAAGAATAATATTAAATAATTAAAAGGGAAGGCATGAGGGGCAGAGCAGAACTTTTGATGCCTCTCTCCTTTTGTAGGAGCTGTGGAGTGGCTGCTTGTGGGAGAAAGAATCCTGGAAGTGAATGAACAGGCATGGTTATTGATATGGTTGTTTGGACAGAGAAGGCGGAGAGAGGCAAGGAGAGAGGCCACCATTGGGAAGATGAGGGAATGCCAGGTCTTTGCTCTTGAAAAGGGCCCCTCCCGTGGGCAGTTTTAGCTGCCGCCTCAGCACTGAAGTCATACCTGTACATGAGCAGTTCTTGTGCCTTCTCGTCATTTGTTTATGTGTCTTTGTCTTTATCAAGCTGTGAGCACGCTCTCCCCCGCTGCCCCCATTTTATATTGCCTTTCTCTTCTCTGCACCCACCTCAGGTTACATGGTAGGCATTCAAGAAATGTTTGTTGAAGGAGAGGGTCTTTGATTCCAGTCTGCTGTTCAGTGTACTGGTCAACTAAATTGCTTAGTGAACCTGTAAACTTTTCAGGCTCAGATTCCTTTGCTCTCATTTGACACTTTGTAATCTTACTGTTAATATGTACATATGTGTGTATACACAAATATGTGTATGTATATGTGTGTGTGTATCTCCCCAAATGTAAACATTCTTGAGGAAATGTGTTTCAAAGTGTTTAGTTTATCACATTTATTTGAGATCTTTTGACCAAGTTGTTTCAGAAACTTTATACATTGTAATACATGCTGAAAAAAAGTGTTGAAAAACTGTCCATTACACAAACAATAACTACAATTTAAAAAGAAAAAAATACACACAATCCTATCCTTTCATTGACTCCTGTTTCCACATACTTTCCAATTCTTTTAGATAGTTTTCATTATCTCGTTATTCTTGTGGCTATATTGACTTTCTTATTATAATTTTAAATGCCGGCTTGCTATACCAACTCAGTTGATTTGCTGTGATTTAATAGCTTTGGTGGTTTCCATCTTACGTTATTATAAATAGAGCATACAATGAAGGGCTGCCTTCCTTCCCAGCCACCCACTGTAACCTAACCTCTAGTCCACTCTGGCAAAACAGCAGTGGTCCTCTCCTTGGTTAACATCTCCTGTTCTTAACCGACCTCAGTGTTGCCTGGTGTTGGCTCTTCTCCCCTCCTTGAAATTCATTATTCCCTTGACTTTTTGGGCACTCTGCTCCAGAGGGTTTTTTTCTTCTCTTCCTGGCAGTTCCACTTTGGTCTCTGTTCTGGGGGCTTGAGCTTGGCCCCTAAATTTTGGCATTCCCAGGGATGGGTCCTATCCTCAATCCTCCCTCCTGCTTCAGTCTACAGCGTGTCTGAATATAGGCATACCTTGTTTGATTGCACTTCGCTTTATGGTGCTTCATAGATGTTGTGTGTTTTACAAATCCAAGGCAAGATCCTCCACCAGCAAAAAGATTACAACTCATTTTATTGTGACACTCGCTTTAATGTCGTGGTCTAGAACTGAACCTGCACTGTCTCCGAGGTATGCCTGTGGTCTCATTTCCTTCAGTGACTTCAGCTTTCTTGACCCATTGACGATTCCCAAATCTCTTCCTCTATCCCAGATCTCTCTGCCCAGATACTCATCAGTGCCTAGCAAATCGTAGACACTTAAACATCACCTCGAGGCCCCATAACCCTTGAAATTCAGTCAGTCCTTAGTTAAACTACCATCCTTCCTCAAGCCTCTCCCAAGATGTGCTCCCACTGTGTGTTCTGTTTTGGTAAAAGGCACTGCCATCTACTTAGTTAACCCAGAAACCAAAGAGTCATCTTAGACTCACTTCCCTCTTCCTTACCTCATATCTAATCAGGCAATCATCCTGTCTGCTGATTATACTTCCTTAATTTCTATTGAATCGGCTCCCTTTTGTTTAACACTGCCTAACTTCATAGCCATGGCGTTTCTCACCTGCATTCCCACAAAAATGCATTTTTTTTTTGGTGGTCTTATCATTCTTACTGACCATCTCCATATCCCCCATCTGACAACTCCATCTTCCAAGAAGCTGACAGTGGTCTTTATAAAATGCCGGTCTAATCCCACTTCTGTGTTCACAGTAGAACACAGCCCATGTTTGCCTGGGCAACCTCACCTCTTGGCACCTCAAGAGCAAGCCCACAGTCTCTGCATTTCTTGTTTCTCCACTTGTTATTTATTCTTTTCACCTGGAAAGCTTTCCCCCTCTTTTTGTCTCACAAATTCATTCTCATCCATCCTTTAGAGTGCATAAGCAACCCCATCTCTGGAAAGCCTTCTGTAAACCCCAGACCCCTAGTATGGGTGAGGAACCTCTCCTGAAAGTCCTCAGACCACCCTGAGCCTGCCAGGAATCTCAACACTTAAATAGTTCCTCCCCTCCCCCCTTACCCTCCCCTCTCCTTCCCTTTCCTAAATAGTTTCTTACTATTTACTGATTGCCTACTGCAATGGACTGAGCTCCATGAGGTGAGAGCCTAAGTCTTTTTATCAGGAGGTTCTGGCCCGACAGGTGTTCTGTTCAGTAATTACTTGTTGGATAGAAGTTCTTCGGAGAAACAAGTTCTAGGAGTGGGGCTCAAATGTGCAAATCCACGTGTGAAAAATATGTACTATAAATTTCTTCTCCAAAGAGTTGTATTGATTTATATTGCCACCAGCAATGCTACTTTATCCAATTGAATCATTTTCCCACAACCATCTGAGTCAGAATTATTTATTGTGCCGGACTGTTGGTCTTTCTACTATATGAATGTTTCATCATTTGGAGTGGCGTAGTCCATTAGGATTTTTTGCAATGATAGAAATATTCTGTATCTATTGTACGTGGTCCGATATGGTAGTCATTAGCCGCATGTGATTACTGACTCAATACTGGAAATGTGACTAATGCGACTAAGAAACTGAAATTTTCATTTCCTTTTAGTTAATTTACATTTAAATATGTTAAATCCCTACATGTGGCATATTGGACAGCGCAACTCTAGAGAGAGAAAAGGAATAATTGGGCAGACGTAATTGCTACAGTCTGGATTCCTTTCTTCCTTCTTAAATGCTAGTGGTGTAAGCTCATCAGTAAGGTGTGACCAGTTCACAAATGCTGTCATTGTTATTATTAGTCAGCACCACCTAATTTGGGAAACATTTTTTAAATGGTGCTTAGATCCGGAGAGTAACACCTTACTTATATCAGGCATACAACACAAATGCCTGAGTCTGGAGACCTGAAGGAAACTGAGAAATGTTACTCACAGTGCTTTTTATTCAGAGGCATGCACGTAGCTTCTCCAAAGGAGGCTAGAAGCCTAACACTTTTGAAGAGGCATCTGCTGGACTTGTTTTTCCACATGCCCTGCCAGATTTGTTTTGGTTAGGCAGGAAGTGAAGCAACTTTTCAGGGAGAGAGCCCAACATCTGTATCTCATCAGCAGGTCTGACTAGACCTTTTACCTTCTACTAGTGAGCCTAGGTGGAATTTTGCTTTTCGATTTAAGGATAGAGCAGGGTGGGCCGCACCTTTTTCTCTTACAACTGTGGTTTCCTTAGATTTCAAACCGAAAGTCATATTTTTAATCAGTGTACCGGTTTTGATTCTCCAAATAATTTTCATGTCCCTTAAAATAAGGACGCTTTTATGTATCTCGCACAATTCTTTGTGCACAGAGGACTCTAAAATAAAGGCACTGAGTTGAATTATAATAGATCAATCCTGCGGGCTAAGCATTTGTGACCCACTGGTAGCCTTTTGAAACTTAAAATGGGAGAGGAGTGTTAGTCTCTTTATTGGAGTTGTTGGGAATGTGTCAGAGAGATAATCTGGAGTGTATTTCCTCAAAAGGCGTGTTTTATTGTTTAACACTAACATACCCTTGGAATTCGGGTAATCAGTTCCTGAGCTGAGAAATCTGGGGCACAATGAATGCCATATATGTTGGCTGGCCGCGCAGGCCTCGAGGCAGGACAGAAAACTTTGGGGTTTCCCCGGTTCCTCCCTTCTGAGAATTGAAGAGGCTCTGCAAACCTCTCCAAAAAGTGCTCGTACAGGATGCGCCCGCGACCTCAAGGCAAGAACCCGCAGACAAGCAGGCCAGACCCCAAAGATCACTCACAACTTGCAGCGCTTCCCAGGGCGCGCGCGCTTGGAGCCGGACCTGCTGTCCCCAGTGCGCGCCGTGGAGTGAACCATCGGACAGGCCGGGGGAGGGTGGTGGTGCGACCGTGGGGGCGGCGGGACGCTTGGGCCACCGAGTCTTCTAGCCGCCGCCTCCTTATCCCGCCCCTAGCCGGGAGTCGCGCGGGACGCCTCCTCCCGGGCGCGGCGCCGGCCGATGAGCCCTCCCCCGGGGCCCCGCGGGGGTGGTAGCGGCCTATTTGAGAGTTTCCCGGGCCCCGCGGCAGGCGCAGAGGCGTTGCGCTGGGGCGGAGGGCGGACCTACGCCGCCTCCGCGGGAGGAGGGACAAAGGGGTGGGTCCCCTCAGGCGGGCACCTAGGCAGCAGGTCCCGGGACTGACCCACGGCGCGGAGAAGGAGGAGGAGCGGGATCCACGCGGGATCCGCGCCCGAGATGCTGGTACGAGGAGATCGCGGGTTTCCACCCCGGCGGGAGCTGTCAGCTTGGCTCCATGTAAGTGCCCTCTTGTGTCCTTTTGGTTGGGATAAGGGTCGCCAGGAGTGAGCATGGGCGCGCATGGTGGGCTTCCCTGATGTCCTCTAGGCAGCTGGGATCTCCCATCAGGATGAGAGGCTCCGGGGAGGGGGTGGGCTCCCGGTCTCCAGGGCTCCTGGATTCTTTCTGTGTCAAAAGTCACTTGGGTTTCAGATTCAGACGCGAGCAGGGGAAACTGTCTTGAACTCGACCCTGTACCCCTGCTACCTTGGAGGCATCTCGTTGAGTCCGCTGAATCGCCTGCTGGATGTGTGCCTTTGTGTTTTCTTCCTCTGTTTCAAACCACACTCTATACTTGACGCAAAGTTACAGTCATGTGTGCTTGAGACAAACTGACATCTCTTTGGAAGCCAGGATCTTCTCTGCTTCAGCAATGTATAAGTGAAAGTTGTTGTCAGTGGGGGATGGAGATGGGGTTTTGTAAGAAACCACAAAAAGGGGGTGATGAACGCTTTCCACTCTGGTATTATCTTACCTGTCACCAGTTCCTTTCTTTTAGGTCTTCATTTGTCAAGTTTCAGCTTTTACACAGTAGTTTAAGTTATAAATAATCAGGGTTTTGACTACAGGGTTTTAACATTCTTGAAGTGGGGACGAACTCGAGAGTGAATACTCCAGGGCTTAGTAATGGAATACAGCCTTCCCACCTCTATTTTAGCTTCAGTTCTTAGGCAGCGCCGCTTCCCGGGCAGCTGTCGGCCCTGAGTAATGGCTGTGGTTTCGCCGCAGTTCCCAGCGGAGATGCTTCCCATCACTGAAACTGCCCGGCGATCACGCACTCCTTCCCTCCCTCCTTCCGGGGAATCCTAGCAGAGAAAGAGGCCCTCTTCTTCAGGTTTTAGGTGGCCTGTGCTGGGCGCTCTGACCATCCCTTTGGGAGAACAGGACCCTCTTTGTGGGCATCATTCCTGGGAGAGACACTGCTCTCTCCCCCAGGGTAACGTCTACTGCACACCTGGGTAGAAGGTCTTTTAAGTGACGTGTTTTTGTAGGAGTGATTGCATTTGTAGCAAAGTGGCGTTTAGTATCCTGCCTAAGAGAATGAAATTCAGTTATTCAATACATTTTCATGAACAGTGTCACTTCACTGTGAGGAATACAATCAGAGGGGCCTCTGCTACATAGTCCTGTTGGGGAAACTTGGAAATAATTAAGACTGATGAGTTCCAATTAGAAATGTGGACCCCACGCTGTAGCTTTCCCTCTCTGGGGAGATGAAAGAATATAAGGCCAACAGTGGCTTTTGAGGTGTTTCTTGAATTTTTTCAGAGTAGCTGCCAGAGATTGATGAAGGGGAATTCCCCCCCCCTCCCCCTGAAATACTGCCTGCAACTTTTTCAGGACCGGGCAGCCAATAACTTAATGAGCACCTACTGTGCCTATCACAGTGAGGGGGGTACCGGATGAGCACGACTCCATTTCTACCTTCCAGGGTCTGTGAGACCTGAAAGTTCTACCACTGGGTTTTAGGCTCTGCAAACTCTCTGTTGGGATACCTGGCTGAGAGAGGGACTGTGCAGTACCAATGTCCTGTACTGCACTCCAGGATTTTTGCTGGGAAGATAAGCCAGTGTAGAAAATGGGGCTGAGAATGCCCCCACCTCATCCGGTTGAATGACGACTGAATGATGTAGGGTGCCTGGCCTGAGTAGGGTGCTAAGTAAACAGTAGCTAGTAACTATGTAAGTGCTAGGTCCTGGGTTGATAAGGGAGGTGGGATCTAGGAGTACTGGTAGGAGGTGCCAGGTAGGTGTCAAAGTCAGGAACTGAGGGAAAGAGAAAGTTGCTCACACTCTTTAAAGACCCTGAATACCACCAGTAAGAGAACTTTGAGAAGAAAAAAAAGTCTTAGAAACCCCTCATGTATTAATGACTTGACTTTTCCTACAAAGAAGCGAATCAGTGGCTCAGCAAACACTCCATCCCACCCTCTACACAGAGAATAGTACTGCTTTTGAAGCACTCATATGCTTAATTTAACATCAATGAATTTTTACACCTCCCCCCCACCCCATTTTCCGGGGAATTCCATTTGGGAGGACTTCTGCCTACATTTGTTTAACTTTGGATCTTGTTTTTTGTACATTAGCTTCTGCAGAAGTGCCTGGGAATGCGAGGGAGATGATAAAATTCCTACAGTGACTTTTGAGTTTGCAAGGTTTTCTCTCCTGAAGGCTTTCTTTTTAGGAGACAGATACGTTCTTGAAACTAGGCGGGGCCATTTTAGTCCTGTGTACTGTAGTTAAAAAGTCATGCAGATTTGGTGTGGGAGTGGCATGAGGTGCGGGAGTGGTTGGGGTGGGGTGAAGAAGTAGGAAGTGTTAGTAACCACTGCTGAAACTTTCAACATACTTTCTACCAAGAATATGAGCCATCAGGGATTTTTTTTGCCTGATGCCTACAAGTCCCGGTAAGGGAGGTGTTACTACAGATCACTTGATCTAGGTTGAGAGCTGACTCTCTCTAAAATGCCTCATTGATTAATTAGACTCGAAGCAGTCATTAGGGGGCCAGAAGTGGCTGGCTGGTCAGAATGGCCTTGGGCCAGTCAGCCCTGGTGTTGAGAGGCAGGCATTTTCCCTGGAAAATTGGGTGGGTGGGGCAGAATGATTATCTCAGGTGGCTTACTGGAGTTTCTTGATCCTAAATCCAAGGGTC
>NW_017731685.1:846785-852863 GCF_001890085.2 Hipposideros armiger | reverse complement strand
AATAGTGTTACAGCCTGAAGAAAAGACATCTGGTGCTGCTTTGTGTATTTTTGTGAAGTACGGCCTTTATTTTTATTTGACAGTACCCTTAAATTTTTCTTTTTAAAGTGTAAGTCAAGTTCTGACCTGAACTCAAAAGGCATTAAGAAAGGCAGCTGAAATTACATTGTCACTCTCCTCAGTCCCCGAAACCTCCTCACATTCGGGAATTGGTTAGTCACCCACTTTTTAAAGATAAAATTTTCTGTGGGCCTTTCCTCTATGAAATGTGGAGAAACAGAACTGGGTTAAAAATAAAAATCTGACTCGGGCATTGCTAAATTTCTGTTTCATGTTTGTGATTTACTTTGTCCAGAAGACAAATTGGCAATGTGTTTGCTGTGTGTTACCACCGAATATTTGCAGTCAGCATGCATTGCCTCAGAGACTATCTCTGGCCTATAAATAGAACAGGAGCAAAGGAGAGCACACATGTCACTGGGGGAGAGGGTAGGGGCAAGGGAAGGCTCACTGGGCTTAGTAGCTCCAAGTAACAATTGCATTGTTGTCCTAAGTTGTCTTTGAGTGTGATTGGATGATTAAATGTAAATGTTGACCCGATTGGATTCTATCCCAGCAATGAACTGTCCTGCGAAACACAGTAACATATCACTCCAGACAGACACCAGACTTGTTCTTTTGGCTTTATATTTGGGATAATGATTTATGCAGTGAAGTGTCATAGAACCTGGGGTGCAGTCATGTGTCTCTCTTTCGTCCCTTCCAACTTGGGCATACAGGCTCTGTGTGTGGGTAGTCTGCACTACATGGGTGTAGTCCATCTATCGTCATGAGAAGCAACGTCAGCTTTTTGATTTCGGGATGGACTTAATCAAAACGAATGCTTGGAAGCAGTGGACTGCAAGAAAAGTGCTCAGTGAGACCTAAACTTCAGTCCTATGTCTCCTTTCAGAAGGGCAGTGTGTTTCCAGCGAGGCCCGAATTCTGCCTGATGTGGGAGGGGGTCTCAGTTTTAACGTTGGGGGATTGAGTATGAGTTTGTGAGGGCAAGTGTGGCTTTTTGCATTCTTAGGCCAGGCAGAGAATAGGTGCTCAGTAGATGAAGGCAGAGAAAGGAGAAGGTGAGTCCCAAAGGCCTGAAATGTGGTCCGCATTGCGTGTGTTTTCTCTCCCCTTTTTACTAGATTCTCTCCCCTCCCCCAAGAAAAGCACTTTGCAGGTGGCTCGGAGACTGTTGGAACCTGCAAAACTGCATTATTGAACTGACAAATCTACATAAAATATGCTTTAATGGAGCTTGTAAAACAGCTCTGTGCCATGGCCTTGATTTCTACAAATACTATGGGCCTGTGGGGGCCAGGCTCCCAGCTGAGTTCCCAAGTGTTCAGCAGATGGCTAATCATGAGGGAGCCCTGAACACAGTTGGATGCAGTTAAGTTCTCTTTGCTCTGTGCCCTACAGGCTTCTCTTCACTTTTCTCTAGGGAAGTGAGGGAAAGAAGCCACGTCGCTGATGTAGTGTTAGACCCTTGGTACAGATCTCACTGAATACTCCCAACTGATTGGAGGTAGGTGTTAAAACTCTATTTTATAGGGAAAGAAACTGAGGCTCAGAAATGTTAAGTAACGCGCCCGGTGTGACGGAGGGAATTTGAGCCAAGATTCATTTGACTAATTTGAAACTTGCAGGTTCTTGTCAACTCCACTAGCCTCTGCTTTTCAGAATCAGATGGGCAAAGAAATAGGGGGACAAGCTGAAGGCCCTCTGTTGATTGTTAGAAGTTAAAACATTGATTGTTAGGAGTTAAAACATTATCGTTGAAAGTGTCCATAAATTTTTCCCCTGGGGGATCATGAGTACCAATAACGTATCAATGCTGTTGAGAGATGTTTTTATTCTTTTGTGTGTCCATTACTGTATGAGGCCCCAAAGACTCGAAGATGAGTAAAATACAGTTTTATGGGGAAGTAGATTATACAGACAATGAGCTGAAAATCACAATTTTATTATAGAAATTTTAAGAATATGTCTTGTTAGGTGAGAGTCTGCTTTTTTCAAGTCCACTGCCTCTAGTTAAAAATGACGGTGTTATTCCGTCAACCCTCCCCCCTCAAACAAGTGTTATGTCAAGAAAAACTTGTGCGGCTACAAAGCATATGGATTGTGGAATTAGAAAGNAAGAATTTTTTATGATGCCTCTTGTTAGTAGACGCCTATATACCTAGCAAATTTATGAGGCCCTGAGACGGTAGTCCCATTAAACGTTTTTTAAAAGCCCGTGTAACAGCAATGGAAATCAATGTCAGGCACTCAGTCCCAGCATCTGGTATTGGAGGTCATAGCTAGTTCCAGTTTTGAAGGTTACCTAGGAAAGCTGTTTACAGGCTTGCATGCCACCTACATTGTTGTGGGAGAAGCGACTTTCTGAGTTGGAAAGTACCTGCTCCCACTTTCTTAACTTTGATTAGGAAATGTACTTCTTAGAATATAACTTGGTGACTGACTGTTAGAGCCCCAGCAGGCCTACATGGGCCTTCCCAAGAAGATGACAGTTTCATTTGGGTTTTTAAAGGACTCATGCCTCCATCATCCAGCGGGCCATTGCACCCAAAGCTTCATGGGCCTGGATAACCTGTGAGCTCCGAAGAGAAACTAAGGACTGTTGTTGAAAAAATACCTAAGAGGTTGATTTTAAGCATTTTCTCTGCCTCTTTTGCATTCCCCCAAACAGTGTTTCCCAAATGTTCTGTACAGACAGACTTACATGGGGCACAGGGAGGGGCACACCCTGGTTTTCAGTTACTGTGCACGAATATTGTGCTTTAGGCATGATAATAATAAAAAACATAAAGCCAGCCACCAAACTCATTTATTTCATGGATAGATCGCTTAGAATGAAGCAAAAATGAGTATTAATAAAATAATGAGTTCAATTTAAGAAAAATAGTAAATTATCAGGGTGAGTGGTGTAAGGCAAAAGTTGCAAAGATAACCCTTGAAATCTGAGACTTGGGAAATATTGCTTAAAATATGAGTGTGATGTTTAGTTATGGAGAGCTGGGTATACCTCGACTATACCTTCAGGAAAATTGGGCACAGAAAAGCCAGGAAAGTTGAATTTGATGGACTTTGTCCTAATATGTACATCTTGCTCTTGTCCACTGAGCTCTCTTATCTATTATTGCAGACTTTGTGAAACTATTGTCTTGCCTAATTCTCATTCCTTTCTCTGCTTCTGACAAGCAGTTTTTAAGGTTTGTTGGTATGACATTTGTATGATACAGAGGACATGTTTTGGCATGACTGAGGGACATAGCTCTGTTTTCAAGTGCATCTTGCTTGTCCTCTTCCATCAGTGCTTAAGAATCGAAAGAGCCAAATACCTCAATGTAAATGTATTTAACTTTTTAAAAATGTAGTTTAAATTGGTATGTAAAACAGGCTTTAACAAGGATTATCATAGGAATTAAGTCTTGCGGTAGAAAAAAAGTAACCCTGCCTCGACCTAGAAAATTGAGCAATTGACGTTCACGTAGGTAAATAAAAACCAGAATAGATAGTACTGTGTTTCAGTCACCAAAATCCCTAATTGTGTGTGTGTGCTCACACACTCCCACACCATTTATGAGAAATCCTAAGTAAGCTTTCAATTAGTAACTTGTACTTCAGTCATTTTAAATCAGCATAGATATTTGTTTAGTGCCTCTGCCAGATGGTTAGTTAATCAGGTCTTTAACCTTAAAAATGTAGTGTAACTTCTTCTTTCCTTCATCACTTACACACCATTGTAAGTTGCAGAGTATAGCAAGATACATTTTTGTAATAATGTTTATTTTAACTTTCAGACTAATATTTAGCCTAATTAGAATATTCATGGATTATAGTTTCTATGTTTCTTGTCTCCCAACATTGTGTGTGTGTTTGTGAGGCAGTGGGCGGGAAAGGGGGGTTGTTGAGACTGTGGCAGGAATGATAGTGGTAGAGAAAATATACTCTTGATAGATCCTTTATGAATCAAATATTTGTGTTTTAGGAAACTGGATATCTTAAAAAATTTCAAATCATACCATTAGTCATGGCAAAGATTTCATGTCACATTCTTGAATACAGATGTTTACTACATTTTACCTATATGCATATGTAAACATGGGTTTACAATTAATTAATGTGATAGTTATTTCTATTGTGGACTTTAATCAGCCATATGAAATATAAACATTATGTTCACAAGAAAAAATGGCATCATCTTTTGAAACTTTAATTATAGCGTGCCTCATCTGTTAGATACCCTATATAAGCAAGGGACTAAATATATACTGTAGTTATATATTTATAGTTAATGACAGTATGGTCACAAGTCATGTGTTGGAGGGAATATAATATATAATACATTGTGGGACAGAATTACTGGGATAGCAGTTATTAGGTTGTAATTAATAGATGATGATTAAAAGCCAGTTATATAACTTTGTTGTTGTATTAAACAAAGCTTTGATAGAGATGAGAGAGCACTGCAGATATTCATCCTAGATGTTGTCACTTGAGTTGAAGGTGAACAAGGGAAATAATGCTTTCTAGTCATCAGTAGGAATTAATGAACTCTTCCAGGACATGCAGCTTCTAGGACTTTTGTTCTTGGGAGGAGGAAATAAGGTTCCGAATGTAGCTGTATGTTTCTGTTCATTGAGAGTCATTTATTGTCACAGTCTGAAAGGCAGTGTTCTCAGTTCTAGGTTGTGGAGTGCCTTATATAGCAGCATGCACCCCGGGTGGATGGAACACTCGATGATGGGAGGAGGGGGCACAGTGCCATTCCCAATCCTGGAAAGACTGTCCCCAAATATATCTGGCAAAGCAGAATGCAGTTATTTGAGGGGATTCATTTAGTAAAACCAACCATTTCTGTTTTTTGAAAAGAACGAATTGTTTAGAAGGAACTTCCTGGTGAATTCATTGTTAGAAGCCCAGTTCCTCCCTTACCCTTCTTCATTCAGGCTGAAGCAACTAACTACCTTTCTAGCCTATGAATGGTTAGTGTACACATGCCAGTATTTATTAGAGCCCTTATCACTTCCTTCAGCCGGGAGCCCCTCCCTGGTCTGAGTCATCTTGGTAACCCCAGAAGCTGACAGGGCACGGAGCACATCACTGAGTATTTATCACATGGAACTGACTTGATTTGGGGAAGGCTTATTGTGCAAACTAGTAAGAACTGAAGATGCATTGAAAAGTTTGAAGAGTGGAGTCCTGGCATTCCTAGTGACTGGATGATAGCTTGTGAGTGAGGGCAAAAAAATGTGTAGAATTATATATAGTCCATTTCTGTAGTGGTGTATAAGCCGTTCCATTAATTGTCTGGGGTGACTTTAGGCAAGGCATGTAATTCTAGCTCAGTTTTTTGTTGTTGTTGTTTTTAATAGGGAAATGAATAGGTATAGTTGCTGGTCTCTGAAGTCTTTTGCAGTACTTAAGTCTCTGAGAGTTCTAAGTGTTTGGGTATAAAACCTAGAGAACATTCTATATAATTTCTGTTGATTCTTGTTATCTCAAGAGTGCTTTCTCGCTCTTAAACAACTTGTGCGTTTCTTTTCTTTTTAAAAAAATTTTTTTTTTGTTTAAAAAGAGATCCAGTGGATTCTCTCTGAAAGGCACTTGCCTCCAAGACAAACTGAGAACCCAAGTGGCGATAGTTGTTTAGCTCATGAAGCGATGGAAAGATCTATTATTCAGTTGCAGCTTAAATAATGTACCAGCACGGCGTGTGCTGTATTCTCTTCCTTACTCTGCAGCCCAAGTCAGCAACCAAAACCATCTTGCCGAGCTCCATGAGAATTCGTTTCTCCGTCCTCTTCCCCTCCACCCTTTCCAGTAAAAGCTGCACGCTGGGAGCCACCACTATCCCCTTCTTTTCCCATGGAGCTCTCTCCCGAGGACCACATTACTAGAGCATGAACAAGGAACACAGGCAGACCGGCCACTGGGAGCCCTTCTGATGTTTTCTTCACAAATGCCGCAAGATGAGCCAGCCTGCTGGTTACTCTTACAAGACCTCGCTGCTCACTATTGTAAAATCAGTCG
>NW_017731685.1:843604-846175 GCF_001890085.2 Hipposideros armiger | reverse complement strand
CCCACAAGAGGACCAGTGACGCTGTGCCCTCTACAGATAAGATGCTGAACAACAGCTTAACCTGGAGCTGGGCTGCCATGAGTCGCCGGCAACAGCATAGGCTGCAGCCCCTGCTGCAGTGGGCTGCCATAAGCTACCGTGTGTGACCAGCAGCCACCGAGAGTGGCCGGCAGCCTGAGTGAGCTGCCAAGAGCCTCTGTGAGCGGCCGTCCAGTGGCCAGTGACCCAAATTTGAATTTTAATGAAAGGTCTGGGAGAAATATTGAATCTACTGATAATGCTTAAGCTCACAGTTTGCAGATGTCTTTACTGCAGCATCAGGAAGAGGCAGGAAAGGTTGACTCGATTTACAGATTTAAAAAATCTGCCTGAAACTGAGAAGAAATTTCTCATAGAAACAGTGGTTATCCAGAATCTATCCTCCCAAGCCTGCTTACTCACCATGAAACTTTTTCCATGTTATTATTTTTATGATGTTTCATTGAAGTATAATTTACATACAGTAAAATGCACAAATCTCAAGTGGAGAGCCTGGTAAATTTTTTTATTGTGGCAAAATACACGTGACATAAAATCAACCATTTTAAAGCCCGCAATTCAGTGGCATGTAATACATTCACAGTGTTGTGAAACCACTACCACTATCTACAGTAGTTCCAGAGCTGGATGAACTTAAACATGAATGCATTCACCTGTGTAATTACCAACTAGATCGAAAAATAGAACTTTCCATCCCTCTAGAAGGTTCTCTCTTGCTACTTTTCTGACTCTTACCATTCCACCCACAAAGGAACCTCTCCTTGACTTCTTTCACTGTGGGATAGTTTTGCTTGACTTTGAGAGGATCCGTATAAATGAAATCAAGATTTTGTGTCTGGCTTCTTTCACTCAACGTTAACGTTTGTTAGATTCATCTGTGTTGTTAGGAAATGCGACAGTTCTTTTTCATTGCTGAGTAGTATTCCATTGATATGAATTTACCATTGTTTGTTTAGCTATTTTATTGATGGATATTTGGGTTGTTTTTTTTTTCCTGTTATGAATCAAGTTGCTATGAAAATCACTTGTACCTTGTCTTGTGGACTTATGCACACATCTCTGTGAATTCTAGGAGTAGAATTGCTTGGTCATGGGTTGGAGATAGGTTTAACTTTCATTCTGTAACTTGGAAGTCAGATGGAACTGGGTTTGAATTCTTTTATCATGCCAGTTACTTAACTTGGCCTTAGGCAATTTACTTTTCTCACAGTTAGTTATAAAATGAACATTCTATATCCTACCAGTCAGGGTTCAGTGAAGAAAACAGATAACATTCTAGCTATTTCAAAGAGAAAGAGATCTCATAGAATGAAGCACCTACAGAGCAATGGAAAGACTGGAGGGATGAAAAACCAAGGGCTCACAACTAGCTTTCAGATTTGCCCCACAGGAAGCTAGGAAGTTAGAAAGCTGCTGCTACCCAGAGGCAGGAACTTCAGAAAACCCTTCTGTCATCTCAGCCTCTGCAGCCCCACGCTGGCTGATATGGTAGGGAGCTTGGAGACAGCTGCAAAGCCCAGGTCCCGGAAATCCAGTTTTTACCTGTGACTGTTGCTATAGAAAAAAGGAAAACAAATGACACCTGCTTTCTTTCACCCTTCCAGATCTTAAATACACGGTTCCGGTTGGCAACGGGGGATGGGGGTGGGCGTTCTGACCTCTGGGAGTAAGCGAAGCTGAGTGCCAGTGAAGGAGAAATGCCTTAGATGCCCCCTGGGGTTGCAATGGCAGCCTAAGTGGCAGCGGTGACAATTAGTATCATCATCATTCCTGAAAAGGATGATGCCACTGCAGTCGTGAGACTGCTTTCTATAAGGCATGTCCACAAGCAGCCCTTTCGCCATAACCACCTGCTAGATAAGAGGACCGGTGCTCCTGGAAGACTTACCTGTCATAGAAGGCGTTGTTTCTCCGAAGGGCCTCAGTTTCTTTGTCTACTACTCTGCGATTCTAGAGACTTTTCTGTATGAGCACGCTTGAGAAATTGTAATCAGCAAGCCTACACGGTAATGCAGAAACTGAAAGGTGACTTAATTCTAAGGACTGCTTTGATGTATACCTTTATGAAACTTAATGAGTGTTTTCTTTCCGAAGTCATCTGATTTTGGTAGCTTTTAAAAAAGTTAAAGGTGACAAAAAAAAGTCTGATGTATAGATGGGCTAACGAGGATACTCCCTTTTTCTCCCTCCATCTTTAACTTCTTTCACCTTTTGACAAACGAAGTGGAAAGAGATGAGATTTTTATCCTATTTTGGGCTTCAGATCTCATCCTGACAGCATGCTGTAGTCTAACAAAACATTTGGCAATCATGGCTGTCCTATTTCTAGCTTATATTGTGAAATATGAACTATAATGTGTTGCTCTCGAGACATTCAAAAATCTTGAATCAATTTTGGCAACCTCCTCCCTGTGATAATGTCATATGTGGAAAGAACTGAGTTTTTCTTTAGAATGTCTGTGAATCTTCTCTCATTAAATAATTTTCCCTGGAACCCTGACCAATTTTACTTTTTAGGGACCTTACTGTTAT